>NC_135557.1:13123545-13423545 GCF_964340395.1 Glandiceps talaboti
TTGTTCGGATCTGTTCCCCCTTATGTCTGATATTTATTATGTTGCTGTTATTTATCTGTGGTTTTTAGGGATCGATATATCCCTTTCCTAATTATCCATGTTTCCAATGATGAAACATATTTATAATATCAGATCATATAAAGTAATTTACTCTTATAGAACCACAGTTTCACATGTGAACTATTATGTCGTTACATGTTCAAAGACATGGCATCCCAACGCAGTGCAGCTTCAATACCACGACTGCCATAGTTTGGATTGATGTGAGGGAGTATGTCTGTATATGTACGTACACCTACGTACGTACGTACGTACGTACGTACGTATGTATGTATGTATGTCTGTCTGTCTGTCTGTCTGTCTGTCTGTCTGTATGTATGTATGTATGTATGTATGTATGTATGTATGTGTATGCATATGTGTGTGTGTATGTATGTATGTATGTATGTATGTATGTATGTATGTATGTATGTATGAATGAATGTATGTGTATTAGTAGGTAAATGTAAATTTATAGGTACCTTTGTACTTGTTTGTACTGTTTTATATAGAACAAGTAAATATATCTGAGCTCAACTCAGTAATTAGTATAATATGGGTATGTTATGAAGATATTAATAAAATAAAGTACAACAAATACTCTTCTGGAAAGAAATGTAAACAAGATAATTCTATATCAAACACACAATTGAGCGATTAAACTAATAATGCTGGGCATATCAACAGAAAATTCCAGACAGTCAATATGCAATTCTCAGCTACGTTTGTACAATTATGTCAGCTTGACCCATATGCACAGTGGAGAGTCAAAGCTTAGCATCTAAGGTGAAAAAGATCAAGACTAAAAATATGCATAAGAACGATTTGCCTTCTGGCTGCTTACTGATTAGCCAAACTGTTCTGATGAAGATCAATTTCTGATCAATTTCTTTCAGTATTTGATACAGATAAAAATAATAAATAATATATAACATTGTTTAATATAAATTCCAACATGATGCTCTGGCTATCCAACGTCACTATATTAGTTTTGAATCCACAGCTTCACATACCATTTTGAAGATATAAATATTACTTAATGTTGTATCACAATATCCAACAGACATGGTCAAGTCTGGCCACAACATCCTACATACATCCAAACATTAAAGTTTTGAAACATCGGAGAGTTTTAACATTCATGATGAAATTAATGACATTTTCTTGGCGGTAGCGCTATATAGATGACTACAAATCCTCATCCCATTGAACCCCCCCCCCCCCACATACACAAACAAACAAACAAACACTCACTTCAATCTAAGAACACGTCACTTTAAACACTAAAATAAGCTACTGTTAAGATAGCAGAAAGAATAAACAAGACTTAAAATTAATAAGATTGTGAAGAAAGTATCAATTTATCTGGGCACTTGTCTGAGACTTGTTGTTATGAAGGAGTATTTACACCCTTTTAAACCAAACTTAAAATTACAGATTGAGGTTTATACAGGCTAATGAACTCAAATACTATCGACAGCATATTGAAGAAAGGGTCACCTAAGAGGTTGTCTAGCAACCAAGTCAATGGTCGAAGATATCATCCATCACTCACCAAGACTGTTGTTGTTCTCGTCTCCAGTCAAAGTGTGCTGGTCAGACTGTTTCACAATAAATGTATAGGAACTCTGTAGTTTTAAAAAGTGAATGCATAAAAGTAAAATGAAATGGGGACAACGCTCGACAAAAAACACCAATATAAATTGTATCAGTATCAAGTCAGACACCTTAACTAGGTGAAGTTGAACATTCCTATAAACGTTGGTGTGTTTTGGCGGGGACCGTACCTCAAATAGGTGAATCTGTGATTTCAATTCATGAATATATAAAGTCACACAGTAATATGAGCGACCAAATTGATGATCAACTTCAATATCCCAATTCCACTCTTGCATTGCATTGCTGTATATCAATCTACATATTATGTATATGTGTTTCTAATCTGGTGAATTGCAGGTTGGCTGGTTGCTTGCTTGCTTGCATGTTCAGTTGGTTGGTTGGTTGGTTGGTTGGTTGGTTGGTTGGTTTTCTGACTAGTTCGTTGGCTGGCTAGCTGCCTGCCTGGTTGGCTAGTTGGCTGGTTGTTTGGTTGGTTGGGTGGCTAGTTGGCTTGCTTAGTAGCTAATAAAATAAGGGGATACATGGGATGGATGGAATGCATTAGTGGCTGGCTGGTTTACTGAATAGTTGATTGACAGGTTGGCTGCCTGGTTTAGTAGTTTGCTGGATGGCTGGTTGGTTGGTTGGTTAGTTGGTTGGTTGGTTGGCTGGTTGGCTACTTGGCTGTATTATTTTAAAAAAAATTCAAGATGAAATTAATTACATGTTTTCTTTGCTAACGCTATACATATGACTATGAATCCCCCACCACTTCAACCAAAAAAAATCATCATTTTAAATACTAGAATAAGTTAAGATAGCATAAAGAATAAACAAGACTTAATGAAATTAATAATATTGTGAGAAGCGTCGATTGTACTGGGCACTTGTCTGGGGAGATTTGTACTCCATGACTGGTAAACCGTTTTTAACCAAATTTAAATTTAGATAGGTCATTACATGCAGATGAAGTCAGTGAACTCGTTCAACAATCTATTGTAAGTCAGTGGTCAATGATGCCGTAACAACAACCACCAAAAATGCCTTTGTTCTTGTCTTCGATCAGAGGAAGATAGTCAGAATGTTTCAAACCTAAGAGTGTTATTAATTTTGAAACACTGAGGATATAAATGTAAAAAGAAGCTAGGGGACAGTTAAAAAAGCAGCCATATGAAGTGTAACTGTCTCATTCCTCTAATAATTGGGTTCCCCTAGCCATATCATGAGGTGTTTTAACAAATATCTTCACAGACTCATATGTTAATGTCGTCTTAATTGCAGGAGTGATGTGTTGGGATTGAGGGATAAATGACTGGATGGTTGGTTGGTCGGTTGTTTGGTCAATCAATCAATCAATTAATTAATCAACCAATCCATCGATCGATCGATCGACCGACCGACCGACCGACCGACCAACCAACCAACCAACCAACCAACCAACCAACCAATCAATCAATCAATCATAGATCGATCGGTCGGCGGGTCCGTTGGTTGGTTATTTGGTTGGTTGGTTGATTGGTTGGTTGGTAGGGCAGGTGTTCCGATTGTTAGTTGGTCATATAAATGAAATGATGATGGTTTGACTAACAAACAGACACTGAGACCGGTGGGTGGATGGATGAATGGATGGATGGATGGATGGATAGATGGGTGGGTGGATGGATGGATGGATGGATGGATGGATGGATGAAAGGATTGATGGATGGACCGATCGATCGATGGCAGTTAGTATAGATGAGCTTGGAGAAGGGTTGGTCACTAAAATGAATGAATGAACGAACGAACGAACAAACGAACGAACGAACGAACGAATGAATGAATGAATGAATGAAACGAACAGAGGAACGAACAACAACAAAAGAACGAACAAATGAACGAACGGGTGGATAGATGGATAGTTTGTTGGTTAAATGAATGAGCTAAATGCATATTTATGAAGTTAAGTCATAAGCTTTTGTATTGAATATTTTTCTAGTTGCGGACATTCTCTCCGTTCTTTTAATAGTATTGTTTGACTCTTCGAAAACAAACTCTTTCCCACGATAAGAGACGCTGATGCCAAAAATAGAGCTTTTGACAAAATGTATCTCAATTGACAAAGTTTCCAAGCTTCGCTGCACATCCTTTAGATTTCAGATACTACCCTGGCCAGCAAAATGATACTATAAATTATGTATATGTCGAAACATGTTAGCTGGGAACAAAGACCAAGACTGTTCTACCCTTGGGGTATTTTCATTGACCAGAATGAGGAGTCCAATGACGTTTGGTGAAAAATCCATACTGTTTTCAACCAGTCTGTCATTTTGTTCTAATTACAATTTACTTATGTCCCTATCAAAACTATTCCAAAAGATGAAAAATAACATAAACATAGTGTTGCTTGTTGAAAAAATATGTCGAGACTTTCACATGTAATTGTAAATGTAAATGTATTTTTTTTAACGTAAACATAGCCGAAATACGATTTAGATGTCAAGGAGGAGATATTGCAGACATTTTCCCTATTGATATTGATATTGATACTGATAAAGTAAATAGTCTAAAGCGGGAAAACCTGTACACTTTATACCAAAAGTCATAGCAAGTCAGGTGAAATTGTAATTCCTTTCTATATGAATAGACTTTCAAATTGAAAAAAACAATGCAACTTTATCTTCATGACAGGAATGGGGGTGTAAAATGTGGGTGTAACATTGTTGGCCTAAGGTCATACAGGGTCTGTACACCTAGTACCTGGTAATCGAGTTTTTCGCTGGCATATATTAGATTACGTCTCATTACTACATGACAAGTAATACACCAATCTTCTGACTCATCACATGGGAGACGGAAAAAACATGTATGGTGAAAAACTTTATTCACGACTTAGCGTCATCGATGCAAAGTTTCAATAAATATTAAGTCGCATAGATGAGACGAATGTACCAATAGATATGGTTGCTAGGAGAGCAGTATATGTTCAATAATAATGTCAAACGCAATTCTTGATAGGTAACGCTGAATCAATCAAAAATCACGTGTTAAAACAGAGCCCTGGGGAAAATCCAGGGCTGGTGTTTTAAAGAGCTCGAGGGGGAAAGTTTTTTTTCCATTGTAGCGTTAGTAACGGATATAAACAAATGATGTTTCCATCCAGGACAAACGTGATATTCTAATGTCAGCGGAAGTTTTAACTAATGAAATAGCCAACTTGAACAAATTTGCATTCAAATGATCGTGTTGACCAATGAAATGACCGAAATTAGCAACAATTTGCATTCCACCACTCCCGTATTTTAGTCCAAATACTCAGGTAGCCCCATCAGTACCACTCCATCGGTGTATGTGAATGTCAGCAATCATTGGATCCAGCAGGTAGGCATGAAAATATGTCCAAATTCGCTCTATCAGCAAACTTATTTTTTGTTAAGGTTTGTCTGATTTGAAAATGATTATTCTACTTCTTCCCACATGTTTTCAACAAATTACTGAGATATGTTTTTATTATCATATTAGTCCAACAGATCAGATATTTTAACACAGGTTGTCGATGTGTCTCTTGTCTGAACCAATACGTACTAGAACAATAACTGCTATCACTGCTAGTTTTAGTATTATTCCCCCTTTTCCTCTCCCTACGCTTTTTTCCGCTCATTTTTTCTTTTTAATTGTTATTCCAAAAACGCTTCTGTTTCATTTCTATAGTATAACACTAAACATATTTGAACGATTGCTCTCTACAAAACCCATAAAATTTAACAACAAGTGAAAAATTGAGCTATTGAGTATTCAATGATGTTTGTTGGGTGTCTACTTGATATTCGAACATTTGTTAATGATTTTCTGCGTTAAACTGTGAACTGTCCAAACCACAGAATTGTGAATTGTGAAAATTTAGATTTAAAAAATAAACAGTTTAGCTCAAAATAAACTTTTAGAGGTGTTCAGCTGAAATGTAAAACCTAAAGTGGAACAAATATTAACAATTATAAAATATCTGAAATACAACTAAAAAACCTAAGGCGTAAAATTTAGCTTTCTCTAGATCTGCACCCAGAGAATCGTGCCACTTTAGATACGTATTCGCTTAAGGTGGCAAAATATGTCTTCTAAATGTCATTGTTGGGTCACGAATTGTATAAAACTATTTGAGATTTTAATTTGGGAATTGTTGTTTTAATTTCAGTTGAATTCAAAAACACGAAAACACCATGAAAAGGTAAGCGCATGCTTTCCATACTTGTTATATATTTTTTGTCATGTAGATATGACGTCATAATACCTTGGAAAACAAAAATTGCATATTGAATTTGAATTGATTTCCATTTCGTTTAGAATCGATTGAGCGGTCATATAACTATGCGCATTTAAGTCAAATACGACGTCCACGGGAGAATTTGTTATTTTCGATATAGGATAATGTTTTTCACCTCAACCATTTTCTGTTTTAGCGATAAACCTGAATTCGTGTATACAAATTTGTTCAGCCATACATTTTCTATAATATTTCAATATCCAAACATAATTTTAAATATGTTTCCGCGAGGTTTTAATCAATTTAAGCTAAATGTTTTATATACATCGAACCGCATGCTTCAGTTAAAAATATTGACTGAGTTGTGAAAATCTAGTACTTTTACCCTCAGGGTCTAACAATAAATTGGAAAGTTCAAAATAGCCAAAGCGAAATATCCATCACTATTTGTTTCATATTTAATGGTATCATGGTAAAACACCAGGAAAATATGTTGAATATAATATAAAAGCTTCTGTTGTCCAAGGCTATCACCATGACAACATTATGCTTATTAGTATACACGCCACTAACATATGAATAGGTCTATGAATAATAACTGCCAATTCATCAGAAATGATCCACGACAGTAAGCCGTCAGTTCGCGTGTATTTTATACACTCAGCTTAGAGCTGAAGTTTTTTTTTCAGTTGGACAATTTTTTGCAACTATGCAATCAACACTTCAAAATGGGTTAGCCTTGCAGTAATTCCTTGTGTTGAGATATATTTGATTTCACATTACCTTGTACGAGTAAATTTAAAGACGAAATTGTTACCCATGATTATATTGACAGACAGATTGGTACGTCACTCTCGGTTTTTAGATATTATCTTGCATTCTCTTACAATGGAGGTGGTGTCACTTACATGCCATTATTTACGAATCTGGACGAAATTTGACAAGAAGGGTTCTGTTTTTTGGCAAATTTTATAACTTATTTTAGTTGTGTTTACCCGTGCTAATCGTCGTCAACGTACCGCTTGATGCAAAAAAAAAATATCTGAAAACGACGCTGGTCGCTTTGTCAGATGCGCACGCGATTTTGATCGCATTCCGACAGTACTCGCACACTTATATGGAAAGCCGTTCAGGCCAAAAATATTTTTTTCTTTTAGCTATAGTATTTTATATTTTTCGTACTTACAAACGAATTTTAACCGTTTATGTACTTTTATTCCCTGGTTACATTATTTTAATTGAAATAAGTTTTCATTTATTTGAGAATATTGTTTTATTTTTCGTCAAACCAGAATTTTTTAAAGGATCATATATAATTGAAAGTCAAAATATATTTTTGTTAAAGTTATTTTATTTTATTTTTTTAATTTAAATTTTTTGGCCGAGTCTGCTGACAGGCGCCGGTCACGAGTACATCGTGCTCGTGACAGGCGTGTCCTTCGTCCTCCATTACCACGTGTTTCGGCGCCAAATACACGTTCTTATTACCTTCGAAATTGATCGCTCAAACATTATATCAGATCTGAAAACCGTTAATTTACGTGTGATAGTATCTGTTTTTTCCAACAACCGCGACTTCAGCCGCGTACACACATATGCACACCGCATGTGATGATGACCGCGTGTATAATGTATTACATGATGTAGTACGTAGGATACGATCCATGTGCAACGGGTAAAGGTAGTTAATCTAAAACAACTAAGAAGTTTGTTGCATCAATAACAATTACATTCATTATTGTGAAACTGACCAGAATTGAAATAAGATGGTACACTATACTGTGAGCGTGAGCAAAATAGCTTTAGGAACAAAAACGTGAGGAAAAGTGAACGCGTATTTCCAATGGGTCAGTCAGGTACTACTTCTCGTACGAGCGCACATGTTGACGTCGACCTGCTGTATTACATATCAACCTAAACCAGCTTTTCTATATCGCCTTGTGACGTTGTTGTTGTTGTTGTTGTTGTTGTTGTTGTTGTTGTTGTTGTTGTTGTTGTTGTTGTTGTAAAGATTCAGTTTACTTCATCGTTCATTGTAGTATACATTCTCTTGGTGTTCAGAGTACACATGTATCATGAAAAGTTGAGAACAACACGTCTACGAATGTAATATACAGCATGCAGGTCGACGTCAACATGTGCGCTCGTACTAGAAGTACCTGACTGACCGTTTGGAAATACCTTTACCCGTTGCACATGGGTCGTACGCGGCTGAAGTCGCGGTTGTTGGAAAAAACAGATACTATCACGCGTAAATTTAAGCAATAAACCACCCCCTGGGGAAGGTATACCACTCGGTTTTGACCAGTGAACGAAATATATGCACGAGCGATAGCGAGTGCATATATTGAGTTCACTGGTCAAAACCGAGTGGTATACCTTCCCCAGGGGGTGGTTTATCGCTATTATATTATACCAGTATATTGAAAATATCGGAAACAAGATAAGAACTAACGTTTTCTCGTTTCATATGCGCCTCTGTGTCTAATTTGCATAACAATAACGCTGCTTTTCAAGACAGCTGATCTTGGCCTCAATGTGAACGTCGTGCAGCGACTGGATTTATTTTATCTGCTCGTCGTTTCTAGGGATAATCTGTACATTGATCGGCTCATTAAAAGTGCACAGTGATGAATAAACAAACTGTTTGACTCAAGGTATAAACTTGAAGTGGTTTATTAAATACAGCGTGCTTCGATCGTTCCCGGCCGAATTCGCGACTCGGTGAAGTGAGACGATAGGCATGGCGGCAGGTTGATATTTACAATGTATTTATATTACTGGAAGTTACGTCAGTAGATTTTCGGGTTTGAGGATTTCCCTCTCGGATTGATGACTGATACTCTAGGACAGGATCCCAGACAAATTTCTATTTAGATTAATGGTAAGTCGGCCAGTGTAACCTCTTTCACTTGCTTCATTTTTATGACAGGACAGGACAGCTCACCAATGTTTCCACTCCAGCCGCGCCGAGGCTGGGACCGCGACCGATCTCGTGCATGCCTAGCGCCTTGACCTTAGTACATGTAGTAGGCGATGATTTGAACTAATACGCGATGACTGGGTTGCTTTCGAAATTTCCTTCATAATTTCTCATAAAATATTGTCTCATTGAGAGAAAATCCTCCTCTGACAATTCGAAGAGTTCACTATCAGTATCACGGCGGACTACAACTCAACGCTCGTAGGCGAACAAAATTTGGACGCGTGCCAGCAGTGCATTATCGTACCAGCAGTGCATTATCACTCGTTTTAGACGCGCTAGTTCGATGTCTAGACCAATCAGATCCCTCGATTTCCACCATCAATATACTGGTATAATATAATAACAGTTTTGAGATCTGATATAATGTTTGAGCGATCAATTTCGATTTTCGAAGGTAATAAGAACGTGTATTTGGCGCCGGAACACGTCGTAATGGAGGACGAAGGACACGCCTGTCACGAGCACGATGTACTCGTGACCGGCTCTTGTCAGCAGACTCGGCCAAAAAAAAAAAGTTGAGAGAAAAAAAAAGTTGAATTTTTTTTTTAAATTAAAAAAAATAAAATAAAATAACTTTAACAAAAAAATATATTTTGACCTTTCAATTATATATAATCCTTTAAAAAATTCTGGTTTGACGAAAAACAACAACAATATTCTCAAATAAATGAAAACTTATATCAATTATAATAATGTAACCATGGAATAAAAGTACATAAACGGTTAAAATTAGTTTTTAAGTACGAAAAATATAAAATACTATAGCTAAAATAAAAAAATATATTTGGCCTGAACGGCTTCCCATACACTTAGGCGTAATTTTTTTCCCAATTACACTCAACTTTAAAATAGGTGGAGTAGGTAGATTTTTTATTTTATTTTATTATATATATTTTTTCATGTGTGAGTGTCTAGTTCAGGTTCAGATGTACAGTCATTAGAGATTGGAAGAACAGTTTTATATTGTCTTTTTAAGTTGGTGTTATTTTCTGCGTCCACTATTTCTTGCGAGACTTCACGATTTTCGCAAATTTATTATTATTTTTCTCGAATATATAAAAACGTGTTTAGGGTCGGTGTAAAAAGCTAGATGGGGTCGAGTAACCGGGACCAAACAAATTTATTATTCGGCCTTACATTAACAATAATTTAGTTTGTCAGATCAGGACAAATAGACATTGGCTCTCAGTTGAAATAATGATTAAAGTCAAAATTCTATAGAATTTGAATGCATCAAGCGCAATGTAGCCCTGCATCTAAACGACCTGATTGAGTTGTGTGTTCCAAGTAGATCCCGGATTTAGCCAGAATATTGTGATTCACTGATAAGTTTAACCATGGAGTAATTTCAACAAGTTGTAAAATATGGGTAACAGGTCAAATGCCCCCCCCCCCCCCCCCCCGGACAAACGGCCCCGGACAAATGCCCACTGGACAAACGCCCCAGAACAAATGCCTCCGGTAGGACTCTTATGGTGCACGATTCGACCAAGAAAGGAATGTTGTTAGGGTTACTTAGCATTAGCTATTAGTGGGATTCATTGGAATGCAATTCAGCATTCACAGTGCTTAGACTGTATATTTGTTTACACTGTTCTTGAACTTCTTATTTTTATTTTATTATTTATTCTCTTTCTGGTTAGCCTACCTGTAGACTTTAAGAGTTAACGCTATTACACTATTTCCGCCATCCTAACTGACATTTCGATTTTTTAACTTTAAATTTCGTTCATCCTTCCAAGTTTCCAAACAAACTTCAGATCAGTTTGTGTTTGGCCAAGCCAGCCACGCATGACATGTGTCCAAAAATAAGACAACTTAGAATAGAATATAATCGCTTATAACTACATTGTATGGATTCATCATGTAACCTGATTGCTATTTAGATATGTATAATTGTGTATTCAACCAATCAGGTTCTCTTGAGGAATGCCAGGGACTGACGGTTGTAAAAAAAAAAAAACGAGTAAATGACGAGATGGATCCGGACGAGCAAAATATCAGAAAATCAAAATTTTAGTTAGAATGGCGAAATTAAAAAGTAGCGTTAGTCAGTACGTACATAGCCTATTATAGCTGATATCGTTATTTCCGTATTCAGGATATATATAGGTTATGCACTATTCATATTTACGGTAATATGTCAGAAATCGCTGGCCCAGCAATGGATCTAGAACAGTGACAGTGTAATGTTGAATCCACAGGTTATTTATATGGAACTTTACCGTTCAATTGACACGAAACGTTGAACACAGACTTAAAACCAATTCCAGTGAATCGCGCATGAAAAAAAATTATGCCAAGGTGGAAGTACAATTCTGGACAAACACTTTAAATTTGGTCATTTGTTGTTTTTGAATAAATCGGTGACTTTAACTTGATGGTTATTTTTCATTATGCAATTCTACTTTAAATATCTTTGTTCAGTAAACTCTAACACTTCTGTGCCTCTTTTCCAGGGACTTTGATTTAATATTTTCAACAATGTGTTTATCTTGACACTCGTTGTATTTGTAGATTAGTACAGTACTAAAGGCAGAAATAAGTCTGACTGATTTGTTTAATTAACAGTTAAATCAGCTTAAAATGCGCCAGATAACAGAATTCATTTCTTCATTTCCTTTCAGCTTATTTGGATTTGCTCTGTTCTTTGTCTGTTTCCTTCTGAACCAGGACAAGGCAGACGCTCGTAAGACCAACTTGTTGTTTTTATTATTTAATTAATTTGATATATAATTACAAATATATATATATTTTAACATTTCATTATTTTGATGTATAATTACAAATATAGATTATTGTTTCTATTATGTAATCAATATGATATATAAATACAAATGTAGATATTGTTTCTAGTATTTAATTAATTTGATATATAAATACAAATGAAGGTATTGTTTTCATTAGATATTGTTTCTATCATTTAATTGATTTGATATATAATTACAAATATATATATATATTATTATCTAATTAATTTGATATATAATTACACATATATATATTATTATTATTATTATCTAATTAATTTGATATATAATGACAAATATATACATTGTTTCTATTATTTTATTAATTTGATACATAATTACAAATGACGATATTTTTTTTATTATCTAAATAATTTGATATATAATTAATATATATCGTCTATTCATTTAGTTCTGTTCTGTGCCATTGTTCTAAATATGGTTTGGTCTGTGACTTTTTTGTATATTTTATCATCAGAATGTACTGATTGGACGGTACCAGACAACGGGCAAATAGATACAACCGATGTTGCACACACTACAGTGGTAACATTGACATGTAATAACGGTGAGGCTGTGACAGGTGCTTCTACATCAACATGTGAAACCGATACATGGAACCCTACTTCGTTTGGCACCTGTACTTCAGGTAAATAAGTTTTATTAAGTCACAGTTATCACATATTTTTTTCTCATATTTCATTTGTATTTACCTGGGTGACTGTAGGAACAGCGAACAGCACCATCCCCTCTTATTGTCCCTGTATAGTAAATTAGTGTGTGTACGTGAGCCGTATTCACACTATTGAAGAGTACACTTAGCAGTTAAAATAACGTCGTGCATTCGATATATTCGCTGGCATAATCCATTGGATTGATTCTGAACAAAAAAATATTGGACTATTTAATATTTGGGTATAAGCCAAACTTGTTCAACCCCAATAAGGCTTCACAAACAATTACAATGAAAAAACGCCAACGACGTTCCCGATTGTGTTTGTCATTATATGTAACAATATATGTACACACAATTATAAAAAAGTAACACGCAAATGTACATATTTTAAACATATTTCTCTTCCTTTATCAAGCCAATATTTTCATAACTAGCCAATTACTTGGTCTGTTCTGTTTTGCACCTAAAACTGTCTACTCACCACTAGGTTGCCTAGATTATTGATTCCATATTTCGGTTTATACCAGTTCTTAAGTCATCGGCTACTTTGAAATTACATCTTGTTTTTCTTACACACAAATTATAACCAGACTGTGATGCACTGACAGCAGTAACCGCGGGGACCCTGTCAAGTACAACTGTCACAACTGGTATGACAGTTACGCTGAGACCGTTTGAAAAACAATGGAAATCCTGAACTCTATAGACACTAGAACACAGAAAAAAATAAAATTAAAAAAAAATAAAATATACCTACACCACTTTTTGGGGAACCGCGCAATTTTTTTATTAGGCCTTATGTATTTCAGCTTCTATTTTTATTACAAATTTGGTGTTCATGTTCAGGGTTGACAAATAGTAGCAGTTAGAAGAACTACTAGTTTTATAAGGATGTTACTCTACAAGTTAGAGTACTCTTCCTGTATTTTGCCAATATTTGATATGTAGTGGTTTGCACTTAACATGTATATTAACCACCTTGCTGCCAAGTTTACTGTTTTGATTTTTTGGTTTATGCTTAGTTTTAAAAGTGATTTTGACATGTCATTCTTTTTTAATACTCACCAATGTGAAAAAGACTGCCCTTCACTGCCAGCACCAAGCTGTGGATCTCTGTCAACCGCCGCCGTCGTAACTGGTACGACAGTTGAACTGACGTGTACTGAAGGAACTGCTGATCCATCATCAACAACTTGTACCAATGGTGAATGGAGTGCTGAACTAGGAAACTGTACATGCCCAAGTAAATGATTATCATACTTGTATCTACCACATACCAAATTTGTAGATCTTTGTAAGAGATAGACTTGATGCACACACCTATATTGCATATGTTTGTAAGAAATGAACTGCAAGTATACAGCTATATTGAAGGTCTCTGTAAAAACCACATTTTATACACACATCTATATTTCAGACTCTTGTAACAGGCAGACTTAGAGTATACACCTTTATTGTATATCTCTGTAACAGGCAGTCTGACAGCATACACTTTATTGTGTATCTTTGTAAGAACATGACTTCAAGTGCATACTAATAGTGTATCTCTTCATAAAAGTTGTCCCCAAATACAGGAGAGCTTGACTTCAAGCTTTGTAACATCTAGACTTTAGACAACATTCTTGCTAAAGTTGTCATTGGTCAGAATCGAATCACATGACCTCCTTTAAATAGATTTTGCTCCCGTGGTGATATTGCCTGCCCGTGCAGAGACATTTGCCAACTGGAGTTATTTATACCCATGCACATCTCTTCTGTGCATCAAAGCAATGTTTGTTTGTGCTCGTAAGATTACAATGTTAGTACAGTGAGATACACAAGTTTAATTTTCGTTGTATTCGAATAAATATAAATGCAAATAAGCTGTGGGGTCACTCTAGCTGCCACAAATAATGTCAAGTTTGCATTAAATGGTTATCTACAAGTACAACTTGGATATACACCAAAAGTGGGAAAGTTTTATAACGTTGACGGATAGTAATGAACAATGAATGGACATGTGTATGACGGGGTGGACGGTGTAATAAACTTGATAACATATGCAATCAGACTCAACTTAATGTTTGTACTCTTTACCTGAATGTTGAATTTGTAGTAAGATTGCAAAACTTTGTTCATGCACTAAATTGTGATATTGCCCTCGGTGACATGTTATTATTTAAATAGTGTATATCTTTGTGTGAGATATTCTACATCGATTTGTTAGAGCTAAATTTCAAAATTAGGAAACTCCTATATTCTATATCTTTGTAAAAGTTATCATGTTGTTTTAAGATGGAGGAAACAATGTATCCACAATTGGTATGACTGTTACTTTTCATTTATGATGTGATGTGATGTGATGTGATGTGATGTGATGTAGTGTGATGTGATCTAATGTGATGTGATGTGATGTGATGTGATTTGATGTAAAGTAATGTAATGTAATGGGATTTGATGTAATGCGATGTGATGTAATGGGATTTGATGTAATGTGATTGGATGTGATGTGATGTGATGTGATGTAATGTGATGTAATGTGATGTGATGTGATGCGATGTGATATGATGTGATCTGTTTTGATTTGATGTGATGGGATGGGATGTGACGTGAAGTGATAAAATATGACTTGGCATGATAGGATGGGAAGGGGTGAGATGTGGAGTGATGTAATGTGGTGCGATAAGATATGATGTAAAGTGACATGGGATGATGTGATTTGTTGTGATTTCATATGATTTACGGTGCCTTTTAAGTTAATTAATTGTATGCCATAATATGGTGATAAAATATTTGAGGACATATTTCTTGTTTACTGCTCACTTCTTTTGCTTGAATACATTTTGTAGGAAAGTATTCCAGTAATGCTATCAAAAAAATAATATCGAACGACCTGTAAACAGACACTGAGAAACGGCATTGCTATGTGTTAGATTTAATTTCACAAAGAGTTCAACACACTATTAAAAACGCTCTTCAGAAAACATATTAAGTGTGTAAAACATGATTAATGTCCAAGCCTGTACAAACACATCTAAATAATTCCATGTAGAACCTAGAGGAAAGGGCATGCCACATTAGTTGTAAGTAGAAATCAAAACATGTACACAACATCCTAACATTGAATATGCAATTCCAAATGTCAATGTACAAGCCAGAGAACTCTTCCTATACTTTGCCAATATTTGTTATGTACTGGTTGGCCCTTAACATTATATTAACCACCTTGCTGATGTTTTGGTTTATGCTTAGTTTTAATAGTGATATGCCATTTTGATATGTAATTCTCTTTTCTCACTCACAAATCATAAACAGACTGCCCTGCACTGACTGCACCAACCTGTGGAGCTCTGTCAACCGATGCCGTCACACCTGGTACGACAGTTAAACTGAATTGTACCGGTGGATGTAGTACTGTAACCGGTGAAGAATCAACAACTTGTACCAATGGCGTATGGAGTCCTACACTGGGAACCTGTGACTCCACAGGTACGCGATTATCATACTTGTATCTACCACATACCAATTCTGTAGATTTGTAAGAGCTAAACTTGATGTACACGTCTATATGGCATATGTTTGTAAGAAATAAACTGCAACTATACAGCTATATTGAAGATCTTTGTTAACCATACTTTAAATACACATCTATATTTCAGACTTGTAACAGGCAGACTTTAATATAGTACACACCTTTATTGTATATCTTTGTAAGAGCATGACTCAAGTGCACAGTATACTAATCCTGTATATCTTTATGAAAGTTGCATTCAAATGCAGGAGAGCTTGAAATACAGGAGGGCTTGACTTGAAGTAATCTTATTTTGTAAAAGCTAGACTTTAAACAACATTCTTGTTAAAGTTGCCATTGGTCAGAATCGAATCACATGACCTTTAAACAGATTTCAAAATTGCTCTCTTGGTACGTGCAGAGACATTTGCCAACTGGAGATATTTCTACCCATGCACATCTCTTCTGTGCATCAAAGCATTGTTTGTTTGTGCTAGTAAGATTACAATGTTGGTAGTGTGAGATACACACGTTTAATTTTCGTTGTATTCGAATAAATATAAATACAAATAAGATGTGGGGTCACTCTAGCTGCAACAAATAATGTCATGTTTGCATTAAATGGTTATCTACAAGTACAACTTGGCTATACACCAAAAAAGGTATATCGTCGACGGATAGTAATGAAAAATGAATGGACATGTGAATAATTTGATGAATGGGTGGGTGGACGGTGTAATACACTTAATAACACATGCGATCAGACACAATTTAATGTCTGTACTCTTTACCATAATTGTTGATCATGATGATCAAATTTGTAGTAAAGAGTGCCAAACTTTATGCAGGCACTAATTAAATAATAAGACATGCCAGCGAGGGCAATATCACAACTTAGTGCTTGCACAAGGGTTGGCACTCTTTATCAAAATTTTGGTAAAGAGTGCCAGCCCAAGTGTAGGCAGTAAATTGTGATATTGCCCGAGCGCATGTTATTAATTTTATTACACCGTCCACTCATCATTCGTCCAATCATTCACATAACTACTCTTCATTCATCATCATTCGCCATCGATACTAAAGTTTCCCATTCAAGGTGCATTTCCAAATTGTAAGGATCGAATACACGGCATGCATTATTTGTAGGATCTAATCTGCAATTGCATATTTCCAAATTTCTGCAAGAAATAAGCTTGTTTGACTTACTGTAGTTAGTTTGCCATCTCGAGCGCATAAAACTGAAAAACATGCGCAGAATAGATGTGCAACGGTCGAAATAAATCCAGCAGGCAATAGTGCCGGGCATTAGTCTGTGCACGCGCGGGCAATATCACCGCGCGGGCAATAGTCTATTTAAAGTAGGTCATGTGATTCGATTCTGACCAATGACAGTTTGTGTAAGAACGACGAAGTGTAATAAATTGTGATATTGCCCGCGCTGACATGTTATTATTTAATTATTGTATATCTTTGTGTGAGATATTCTATATCGATTTGTTAGAGCTAAATTTCAAAATTAGTAAACTCCTATATTCTATATCTTTGTAAAAGTTATTATGTTGTTTTGAGATGGAGGAAGCAATGTATCCACAATTGGTGTGACTGTTACTTTTCATTTATGGTGTGATGTGATGTGATGTGATGTGATGTGATGTAATGTGTTGTAATGTGATATGATGTGATGTGGTGTGATGTAATGTGATGTGATGTGATGTGATCTGGTCTGATCTGATCTGATCTGATGTGATGTAGTGTGATGTGATGTGATCTGATGTAATGTGATGTGATGTGATGTGATCTGGTCTGATGTGATGTGATGTGGTGTCATGCGGTGTCATACGATGTGATGAGATATAGCGTTATGTAATAAAATGGAACATGACATGATAGGATGGGAAGGGATAGAATGTGGAGTGATGTAATGTGGTGTGATAAGATATGATGTGAAGTTACATGGCATTGATGTGATATGATATGATTTGAGGTGCCCTTAAGTTGATTAATGTTATGCCATAGTATGGTGTTATAAGATTTGATGACATATTTCTTGTTTGCTACTCACTTGTTTTGCTTTAATACATTTTGTAGGAAAGTATTCCAGTAACACTATCAACAAATAAATATCGAACGACTTGTAAATAGACAGGCTGACGGACAGAGAGAGACACGTATACATAAACAAACAGACATACATAGTGTCATTCACAGATAGATAGACAGACCGGCAGACAGGCAGACATAAGGCAGAGACACATACATACATACATACATACATACATACATACATACATACATACATACATACATACATACATACACACACACACACACATACATACATACATACATACATACATACATACATACATACATACATACATACAAATATATTACTAGTACAGGCTATGTATTTCAAAGCAGTGTCTTTTGTAACATTCATGTTTACCACTTGTGGCCACTACATCATAAGTTTGAAGATTGTCTTATATGGTCGATGCTTTCTTATAGCTGACGGTCCAGGAGAAGATGGTGGTGCCATTCCTACTTTGAATAAATTACTCATCATGAATGTGATCGTTGTGATGCTTGGGTTCATATACATCTAAAATTCAAAGTTATGATGTGAGTTATATTTTATTTTGATTAAATGATTTGTGTTTGGTAGTTTAGACTTCACGTTGGTCTCATATAACAAATTCAGTCTGATTTCTTTATGCTTAAGCTTGTGTCTGCATGTGTATGTGTGTCTTTGTCTATGCTTGTGTCTCTGTATCTGTGTATGTGTTTGTACGTGTTCCTATGCTCACGTTTGTGAGGTGTGTTGGCTTTAAGTATTTGAAAAGCACAATCCCAAAAATACGAAATTCATTCATATTATTTTGAAGATGGGAAAATATTTTTTTAATGATGAAATTCAAATACTAGTTTCTGGCATTGCAATATACGATTGTTGTCACATTCCTTTGCAATCTAGTGTATGTGCTCATGAATAAACATAAATTTTGTTAGATATACTTCTTGACAATATTCCTGTTTGTTTTGTTGATGGGTTATTTTTATTCATGATTTATTTCATTTTTCTTGCAGATTCCAGGCAGGCTACCAAACAAAATACTGAGTATCAATATTTAGAGACAGTGTTTAATTTTGTTCGCAATTATGCACAGCAAGTCGTCTTTCGCTGTTCGATAGTTTATAACGCATAGTATAGTAACTCCAACTAAAACTCTCATTCCTTTCATTACATTTAGAGCCATTTCTAAATGTGTATGACATCCAAAAGACAAAAAGACCTGAAATCTGGATATCAATAATGTGTGTATGTGATGTACACTATCGAATAGTTGTAAGGGGATACAACAAAACGGCCATTATTCTGAGATCTTTTGTTCCATTTTCTGATTTTGAATGATTGTATCATTCAATTTTGCTATTCTTTTTTTTCTTTTTCTAAGACACTATTGCTAAAATATTTGATTTGGATAACATCTAATCAATTGTCTATTCAGGTATCCATTAATTGAGATCTCGAAAACAAATATCTCATCCACATGCACTGTCATATTATATTATTAAGTACATGTTTTGTTGTCGGTTTTTTCCATCACTAAATTATACCTGTGTAAACATAAACTAACTTACTTGACTTTAAGTTTGTTACCATGGATTCGAATACATTTTGTAAACAATTTCATATGGCAGAGTAAAGGATTATAACAAAGAAATGTGTTTTTCATCGGTGATTTGTAGCTCCCAGTGTAACTTTGTTAAACTGAAATCAACCAATTGTACTTGTCAATATATGGGTTTGTAACTGAACACATATAAAGAATAACATCCAATCAATATTTATGTATATGTATGTGCACGTGGACAGAGACTATTTTTAGTTTTACAGAACCAAACTGGGAATACCAAAAATTATTTAGAAATTATACTCGACATCAAATTGTTTCATAAATTCTTTCTCAAATTTGTAATCAACTATATACTGGAGATACAGTAGGGTATCCTTTGACTTTGCTTACTTAAACTCATTCAAATTATCTATGCAAATACTTAACATTGCACATGTGACTTCTTATTGACTATGTTAACCAATATTGGATTGTCGGAATGATATCATAGGCAAGGCATAATTACGACATGTATACATGACGATTGGTGTTTGCTATGACGTTACAATGGATGGTATAAACACAATGGGTTGTTATTATAGTCAATATAGTGATCGCCCTCTATGTTTTGGATGACAGCGTAACTGAGCTGAATACTAATTTGAATATTCACGTATCCTTATTTACACAACAAAATAATTCAAAAGAAATAAGATCACCTCTGTAAGTAACTGATACTTGTGGTAAAACACCTTGTCCACCATGATGTTTACATGCAATGTCGTGATCATGTCTGCACTGATTGTGCTATTGTTAAGACAACCCAACTTTGGAATAAAAACTCCATCATATGTCATGGAGAATATTTTATATTCTAGGAAGGTTAATTATTCATTCAACGTCAACAGGTACTCTGAATTTTGTTAATTTACTTTAGACTGTTTCGGTGTTAAGTCAAACGGATGAATTTATATCTCAACTAAAATCCATTACTTTAAAAATCATAAATTTAAACATTGAAATCTAACGAACTTATACATTGTTCAAAACATCCCAAGTTTAGGTAAATTTGACAAAAAGGGATAGAGTTATTCAGTCTCGACTAAGTCAAACTTAAAAACAAAAACATATTTTTTCGATTTATTTCAAAAGAAATTCAGTGGTCAATGCATTCAACTTTATCTTCTTATATAATGTCTTATCGTTAGTAAACTTGACCGAAAGAGGGCGGCTTACTCTTTTTCGACTAGGTCAATAACAAGAAAAACATCTCTGTTGACGAATTTCAATACTTAAGACAATATCAATCCTTTAATAGTGTATTGAACCCTTTGTGTGATTAAATCTAACACACATTAATGTCATCTTAAGTTGACAGAAAGAAGTAGATTTATCCTATCTCGATTAGGTCAAAGGTCAAAGACAGCAAAAACAACATTCTGTTGACGATTTTTAATTACAAAGAACTAAAATTAAAATTTACAATATCAGATTTCAGAGTAAATTTAACCGAAAGAAATGGATTTATTCTATATCGACTAGGTTAAAGATTGTATTTTGACGTCATAATACTGTAAAGGAAATGAATGAAATTATACCAATAAATGTGTAGCGTTGCCTAGAAATAATTTGTCATGGTGATTTTTTATATATTACTGGTTGAAATTGTCAACACATCGAGTCTGTTTCTTCCTAATAACACAGAAGTAAAATAATGGTGATAAAAAGTTGGGAATAGGAAAAAAAATCAGTATATGTTTCTAGTTGAGTCATATACGTCACTGGTGAAGAGGTCACTGAATTTGCATACCTACTTTTATGACGTGTTATTCAAATTGATACCAAATTTGTCGTGGGAAATCAATGTCGTCACCACTTACGTTTTGCTGTGTTTTTAAGAAAGAGACCGTCTTGGTGTTTTTGTGTTCTGTGTTCTGTAAGGTGTTGGGTGAAATTTGAGAGTGTATGAGTATACGTCATAACTAAACATAACCTGAATTATCAGACTCAATATGTTTCTTGTGTTTGACAGTCAAAACTTAAATTTGACAATATTGTTTTTAAATTGTTACTATGATGAAAACTTAACCGTGTAAGTGATGAGGCTTCAAACCATAGTGTTATCAAGATTGGGGTCAAAGGTTATCTGGCTCTTCTGGTCCCACCCCCATCCCCATCCCTCACCCCACCCCATTTCGTTACTTGACGTACACCCAAACTCCAAAACACTGCCCTTCTTGACCCGCCCCTAATGTAATGGCGTACTCAAGAGTGGGGTCAACGGTCAAAGGTTATCTATTTTTCATGGCCATTATCATAAAATGACGCTGAGACAAATTATTCATATGACGCTGTGTTCTACCGGTCCAATTCCTATTTCTAACACGGGTCGATTCCCGAAAAATCCTTATCCCCTACCCCAGCTAGCAGACAAGACTGGTCTGTTTCATTTTGTTACTGTATATTGACAAAAATACTCACATACAGACATCCCTTTTCCTCCATTCAGACCCAACAAGAACACATCAAAACACTTCACCCTACCCTACCTCCATCCAGAGTTCATTCACCACAAAACTATATCAAGAATATATCGGCATGACACCAGTCAAACATTTCGATCCTGTCATTCTGAGAAAGCTTGAATTGAACATAGATTAAAAGTTAACACACAATATATTAATACAGTTATACAATACTTCAGTGCACTCTACGAGGCAAGGAATGTTTATTCAAGGTCATTTGCACGATATTACTGGAGTCCTCAGTGGGTTTCATTATTGTTACACACGGAGTTAGAGCGCCCCCAACAATTAGGTTGTGGACGGACGTCAAACGACAATGTTCGTATCTGTATATGCGTACAAAGCAACACCCTCATTAGGTAGTTCCTTGGTTGTCTATTCAAATTCTTACTAAATGCGTTCAATAGACTATATTGCAAAGATCGCTTTACATTAAATTGTTTGTAGTTGGATCTATCAGCCAATTGCAAGGAAAGAAAAAGGTTTGGCTTTATTAACCCACTGTCAGCAAAATTGACTTCAGATCACAATCCCAGTATTTCATATCAATCTCAGGATCAGCCAGTCTCACTGCCAGAGTTAGTGACTTACATCCTTCTCATTATAACACAAAGTGCGCACCGAGCGGTGCGTCTTTCAAAGTCACAGATTCTGACTGGTACCATTTGGAAAAGAATGTGATGACGTCAGTATGTGAGTTGGCCAAAATATGCAAGTGACTTTTATGTCTACAAAATGCAAAATCAACCACTGACAATTCGTAATCATAATTTTAACAATGTGATGAATGACTCATAAATGAGAATTAAAGTCATAAACCGGGTCCCTTGTTTGGTCCTTAATTCCACCTTACCACTAACGACATTGTGGTTTTTTTCTAATCCTGCCGTAGATGGCTTCGATTTTCTATATTCTTTTACTCGATTACAGAAACGTGCGATCTGGGTCATGAGAAATATACGTATAAATGGGGTAACCCGAACTTATGCTCTGAAATATTGATATCTAAATTAAATATAATCATAAAAATGAAATGTTACAGAACAGTTTAACACATACAACAAGTCTGGTGATTTGTTTATGCAATTTGCATACTGTCTTCAAGGAACATGTAAACAACGGCGTCGGTATTGTTTTGGCAAAGGTAAACGGCGTCCTTTTTATAAACATGTAGCTTCGAAGTTTTGTTCCAATTGCGAATGTGTCAATTACTGTGCGTGCCATAGGATGTTTCGGGAATTGATCTAGTCCTTTCTCCTTTGGTCTCAATGGACAAAGCAGGTATATCCCGATTAAATTGCACATGAATAGGTCAGAATAGTCCTTGCTGGCTCCATAACCATCGATTCGCACAACATGTTGAGTGAAGTAATTGTCAGAATTGATCGAACCAAGACCCCATTATTACAAATATTAAATAAATTTATCAGTGTATTCCTTTTTTTAAAAAGAAGAAATAATTAAAAGCAAAATACATGAATACAGGTCACAAATAAGTAGAGTAATAAAACGTATTGGCAATAAGATCTGAAGCGATTATGCTGTATACGAACTGGACGACCCTTTTAAATTGTTTTTCGCCAACCTCAGTTAAATGCCAAAGACTGCTCCCACTCATTACGTATAGTACTTGATATATAATCATAAATGCAGGCATTCCATTCCCTCCTTTCTCACCATGTATAAACATATAAAATTAATAATCCCCACCCTCCCCATCCCGATTTGATTCAACACGAAAATATGAAATGGTCTAAAACTCATAGATTGACATACATACATACATACATACATACATACATACATACATACATACATACATACATACATACATGCATACATACATACGCATGCATGCATGCATGCATACATACATACATACATACATACATACATACATACATACATACATACATACAGACAGACAGACAGACAGACAGACAGACAGACAGACAGACAGACAGACAGACAGACAGACAGACAGACAGACAGACAGACAAATAGATGGTGGATGGATGGATGGATGGATGGGCGGGTGGTCAGACTGAATTGTGTTCGGACTGAGTTAGGGCGCAACCGAATACTAGGTTGAGGACAGACGTAAAGTGTCAATTAACTTCCGGCTAGATGTGCACAAATTGACGACCTCAATTGGTCATTTTGTGCTTGGACAACAAAAGATATTTGGAATTATAACCGTTAAATTATTGGAAAAAAAATGGGAAATTTTTAAATTGTGAATTGTTAACTATTATTATTATCATTCATATTATACATATACATGATTTGAATAATATACATTAATATATATATATATATATATATATATATATATATATATATATATATATATATATATATATATATATATATATATATGATATGGGAATCACAGTTTCACAATTGATTTGATTTATGATAAGTAGTAATATCCTATTTCTTTGCAGAGTCTTAAATGACGTTATAAAAAAACCGTGAAATAGTGCAATTTTCTATTTTGGATATGATAACAACAACTGAATAGATGAAGTCTTTATACAAAGGTTACGTCGTCGTTATTTTGATTTGGAACGCTCCATTAATTGCATATGGGGGAGGGAGAGGAGTCTGTTTTGAACTAATTAACAGTGCTAAACGCCAGAACTCTCAAAAACTAGATGGTCACACTACCAACATTGTCGGGACCTAGGTCAATGTCCTCGTTCCAACATAGTATACCGATATCCCGCCACCATTTTCTCACTCCACCCGTAATACCCACTCCTCTCCTAGCATCTCAACCAACAAATAATTCACTGCATGGTTGTCAGTAGCGATTTCACTAATACGTTCTAATGTCAGGGTACAACAATTGCAGAGGTTGCGATGCAGAGACTAGCAGTCGTAGGATTGGCACCTGTGGCAGTGATGAAATCATGGCAAAATCATAAATAATGCAAAAAATTGATACTGCAGTGAGTCATTTGAAAGTAAAATGTTACGCTCCGCTAGATTAGTATTTTTTTTCTAAAACACGGCCCTCCCTCGAGAAAAAATTCTTAATTATGATCCCCAACCCCTGATCCACCCGTGTAGTTACTGAAAACTCCCATTAAAGTGTATGTAAATAGGTTTCCAAAGTTTCCGACTTTTTGCCTGCAAATGACGTAGTTTCCATAGGTGATTAAAGATTTGTATGACGTATTTGAGAAAAGTACGATATTAATAATGAATAAATTTTTTTGGAAATCTGCGATGAGCACTTTGCTTCGGGAGTCTTCGGAAAATTGCGTCACTGCCGGAACACGATCGCGGCGTCCGTGTTTTTTTAACCATGCCTGAACGTCGCGTGGTAGGGACGTCAGCGCTTGAGTCTACACTGATTTTCTCACAAAAGATTTGGAAGTTCTAATCAGCTTGCTTCTTTTCAACATACAGAGGATAAGTTTCCAAACATTTTCAATGATTTCTTAGTACTGCACAACTCTCAAACTCACGAAAAACTTTTTTTTTTTCAAAAATTGACTTCGGATCATGAATGATGAGATATTGCGTCCTGGTGTACTATATTACAACACTGGCAACGACGACGTTTCTTTTGTTGGCTGTGATTACGAGTCCTAATGTTGAATTGAATTGAAAGTTTTTTCACCAGATAAGAAACATAAATTACACTTTCAAAGAACATACTAGTATAACGTTACGAGCTGGTACCACAAACAAGTGTAATGGGAATTTTTACTTGCGATAGCAACGTCTAGTACCGGCCCATATCGCCGCGCTGATGAATAACAAAAACAAAACACGCGCATACGTACTATATACAATGTAGTATGTGTGCACTACATTTTATACATATTCATGACCTTATTGTATGACTTTGTTTTCCTTGTCAGTGAATGAAGACCAGTCATTTATAAATGCAAAATTTAATGCATTGTTCGCAAGGTTGAGAGCAGTTGGATGTGACTGAGAGTGAGAACAGAGTCAGAGGTTCGTTGGGCTGTATACTAGCGTGTCCAGGCTCTGGAGCGTGTCTGAGTCAAGTCACACGTCGTGTGGAACTGGGTGCGCTAGCAGTAGACCTCGCCCACCTACCCTTGGACCGAGTGCTCACCGTCAACAAATTATGGGGCCGTTCCTGAACTGTTCTGATTTTTTCTATTCATGATGATTTCACAAAATCCTTTATAGATTGACAACCGATCAGACCTTCAATTACATAGACCATAGACGTTCACATGAAGTATATGAATGGCGGTTCAAACACAGTTAGCGTACGTACACATACACACTTTGTAGTCAGGTCGTCAGTAGGTCGATATAACCCCACTAAATAGTACTACTGTTACGGTGTTATGATCTCAATGGGACAATTACTTTCGACCCAATTTTTTCCTTCATAACTAATTAACAGTGCTAAACGCCAGAACTCTCAAATACAAAAACTAGATGGTCACACTACCAACATTGTCGGGACCCAGGTCATAGTCCTCGTTCCAACATAGTATACCGATATCTAACCACAATTTTCTCACTTCACCACTGTAATACCCACTCCCCTCCTAGCATCTCAACCAACAAATAATTCACTGCATGGTTGTCAGCAGCGATTTCACTAATACGTTCTAATGTCAGGGTACAACAATTGCAGTGATGGAGATGCAGAGACTGGCAGTCGCGCTTGTCGTAGGCAAAATCATAAATAATGCAAAATTTGATACTGCAGTGAGTCATTTGAAAGTAAAATGTTACCCGCCACTAGATTAGTATTTTTCTAAAACATGGCCCTCCCCTGTGAAACATTTGTTGATTATGACCCCACCCCCTGATCCACCCTTGTAAGTACTGAAAACTCCCATTTATAGGTAAAACTAGTTAGTTAATTAATTAATTAATTGAGCAAAAATTACCCCCTCTATGACCACTTGACATAAAGCCGTTTAGCATCCCTATACTCGTTTCAACTTTGAATCAGACCACCCCATTGCTAAACTAAAATAAAGTCCCCTCTGGTTATTTTGAATCCGACTGTTTGTTTTGTACGAAATGCCTTCCTTTAACCCAGTAATGGCCATTGAGTTTGTGTACTCACACGGAATATCAGCCAGTGACGCACATTTTCACCACACAATTCTTGTCAAAGACAGACACTGCAATAAGCTTTGTAGAAGGCGAACTCTATCGTTACTGAACATGTCCGTTTTTTACAAAGACGTGTCACACAGTCAGGCTCACATGACATAAATAAACACAGATACATATGACTGTATAGTTGATAGTGGTTGGGGAGCATGACCAGATGACTGAATATGAACTTTAGAGAATACCCTTATTACTATTCATCATTTCTACCCACGTCTATGTTGATACCAGTATTGATCGTTCGCATATGGACTCGTCGTTAAACAGTCGTAGCTATGAAGTGTAGACAATGCTGTGCACAAACATACTCAATTTTTAAACCTAGATATTTTCGTTATTAGAAATTCTTGCCGGCATACCAACTAATCTCCTCACTAACTATCTCTCTGTATTTACCTAAACGATAATACCCATTGCTCATAACCCACCCCCACCCCATACCCACCCCGCCCCATAAGTAGTTTAGCTCTTGAACTGAACGTTCGTTTGTGATTGGTTGGCATTCGCTTTGTCAGCCTGCTCAGCTGTTCTATTTATAGCGTGGCTCTCCCTCGACTTCGTCAAAGGTGGCTTACATCATGCAGCAGTCCACATATAGTAGGAGTACATGAATACACTGTGTGATAATGTGTATCTTGTTGTATAAATACAAAGCATAACACCACCACTCATTCAATCAGCATAAAATTCACTCATTCTGTTAGCCCTTGACGTTGCTACTCGATTTCCTTTTGTTTAAATTGTGCCGAATATCGACAATAATGAGAGCTAGCTTGACATGTTTTTACATTTTTTTTCAGTTAATTCTTTGTTGTACTAATCTCCATACATTGTGCTCATATTCAAAAATGTGTTTAATTTACATCAAGAACTTCGGTTTCTACTAAATTGGCGCAGTTTGTAACGTAGGCCCAACTTTCGACAACAGGTAGTGTACGCATATCAGATGAATGTATGACACTCTTTGTTTGCACCAAACCGAAGAGGACACTCTCTGATAGGGGTAGCTGAGTACGGACAAGCAAACACCGAGACTAGAGCTGTTCAAATATTTCGGCATCCCCAAAAATATTCCATTTTGCCATAACACATTGAATTACATGGTTGGGACTGTAGCACTTGATAGAGATGATTAAATAGTTTCTAAATTGAGGTAGATAAAAGTAATGATATTTCAATGTGGTGAAATCATAAGTATTATGTCACCACAAAGAGAAATACAATTAGACTCGCTTACTTATAGAGGGCACAATGCATGACCTACAGGCGTAGAGTTAAAAAGAGCCATTTCAAACCTACAACAGATAGTGAACACAACACACACACATACAAACTCACACACTCACACACACACACAGTGATCAGTGCATGTGATCGTTTGGATTTATGTCAGCGCATGTGAGCCCAAATTTCTGTGGAGGGAATGTGTTTATCCTGAAACGATTACGATGTTTGGATTATTTTTCGTGGCCGTCTTCAATGACGTTTGAACATTTTCAAGCTTAGACGAGGTAAGTGTCTCTCGCATTAAATTTAAATTGTTTAATACATTCCTCGTGTAAACTGTACATTTTGCACCACGTGCTGTTGTTTTGTAAATGGTTATCGTCGTCACTGGCATCCCCGTGCAAAAACATAAAAACCAAAAAACCAAAAAACCAAAAAAAAAACCAAAAAAAAAAAACGTGCGTGTCTGCATATATGAACAGAGTGTCAATATATAGGAACCGAGGTCAAAATGATCAAATTAAAACGTGGAATAACAAAATGTGCCTTCTGGCTTTTTAGATGACTAGCAAAAATGTTATAATCATGTGCGATTGTTTACAATAAATAACACCGGCAACTGAAACACAATAAACTGTATAAAATCTCATGTAGCTAGCAATCGACTATTCTAGCCTGGTTACCGCCTGTCCAGATATGAGCTTGCATCAGAAGTTTGTGGTACATTTATAGGAATGTTAATGTTCAACATTACATGGTAGAGTCTGGTCTTAAAATCTACACAATAATGTATCCAAACATCGTATCATTATAATATCCATTGAATAATTTCGATATACAAACTCCCCATACATAAACATCACTGCCTTTGTCATCGAACCACCCCCCCCCCCACCACCACCACCACCACCACCACCACCACCACCTAAAAAGAAGAAAAGAAAAAGTATGTCCAAAGGCAAGTCCGGTAAGGTACTCTAGCAATTTGCTATTTAAGATAAAACATCGGATAAACGTGACTTCAATTTTGAAACTATGGGAATTGAGAATTGCACTGTGAGTACTTTCTGGAGATACTTGCTTCGCAGGAGCATTAAACTGTTTGTCACCATGCTTAAAGCTAAAGGATCGGAATCGACACAGGCAGACGAACCCAATAAACTAATTCAAAGGTATATTTAAATAAAGGTCACTTTTGTTAATTTCATCGGTCAAAGTAGGGTAGGCAGACAGTTCCAAACTTACTTATACAGTGATGTTGTGTGAAACTAAATGACAATGGGACAGACTACGGGGCGCCGAGTGTAAAATAATTTATTTACACGTGCTACCGTAAGTGACATACATACATACATACATACATACATACATACATACATACATACATACATACATACATACATACATATAAAGGTAAATGACGGATGCATGAGAGTAATGTATACATACATAATGGCAAATAACGCACTTATGAAAATAAATGACTAGCACCCTCACTGATGAATATTTGTATCTTGTGTACAAAAACGTGATGTGTACATTTTTCACCATATCTAATACCGCGTAAATTTAACCTTACTGTGTGTAATTTATTTCCATGTGTACGTCATTTACCTTTATAAGTGCGTCACGTGTGTGTGCGTGTGTGTATGTGTGTGTGTGTGTGTCATTTACTGTCATACATGCATCAATTTGTCTTAGGCGTGTGTCATTTATTTTTATGATACACCATTTACCTTTATGCATTTATCATTTATTTTCATACGTGCGTTATTTGCCATTATGTGTGTGTAAATTACTCTCATGCATGCGTTATTTACCTGTATATGTGTGTCACTTACGATAGCACATGTCAATCAATTACTACTATTTTACATTAGGCGCCTCGTAGTCTGCCTCGTTGCCATTTAGTTTAACACAACCTCACCGTATAAGTAAGTTTGGAACTGTCTGCCTACCCTACTCTGACCAATGAAATAAAGAAGTGACCTTTATTTAAATAGACTTTTGAATGACTTTATTGAGTTCATCTGACTGTGCCGATTCCATTATATTAGCTTTAAGTTAGTAACATACATTCGGCGCCTCGTAGACGGCCCTTAAGAAAAGACAGGTAATATACGCAACGGTCTAATGTAAGACACCTTAACTAGGAGAGAGAGAGAGAGAGAGAGAGAGAGAGAGAGAGAGAGAGAGAGAGAGAGAGAGAGAGAGAGAGAGAGAGAGAGAGAGAGAGAGAGAGAGAGAGAGAGAGAGAGAGAGAGAGAGAGAGAGAGAGAGAGAGAGAGAGAGAGAGAGAGAGAGAGAGAGAGAGAGAGAGAGTGTTTAGATTAATACTTGTCGCCAATGTGATGATTGTCAGTGATTTGAATTCGTGAATTATACCGTGAAATGAAATAACACAGTTGAGGCTATCGTTTGGTGGGTGAATGCGTGGGTTGGATTGATTGGTTGGTTGATTGATTGATTGATTGATTGATTGATTGATTGATTGATTGATTGATTGATTGATTGATTGATTGATTGATTGATTGATTGATTGATTGATTGATTGATGGGAGATGCGATGGTTTGATGGATAGAGGGGTGGATGAATGGATTCGCCATTTAGTTGAATTCGTAGTGTTGCACTCTCAACTTCATTTACTTTATTAGCTACCTCTGACAAAACGATTAGAGTTCAGGATTATCAGTGGAGAGGTCATGGGTTCAAATCATACGTGTCTCACTCACAAGGCGAGTACAAATTTTGGAGAAATCCTGGAGTAATGACTCCAACAATCGTAGATGACTACTCAAGGTCACAGAAAGCCCGCAAGTGATATGTATACTAAGCTAGGGTGACTCTGGGAAAGCATAGACAGTTCCTCAATGACGTGACATTGACAGTGTGGCATAACCCTGTCTCGTAGTCCCAAAATTTGGATACATTTCTTTCGCATTGTGTGGCTATGTTAATGTGTAATTTTCTGTAGAAAAAGAAAATTGGTGAGAGGAATTCCCGTTACAAGACAAGGCAAACAAATAAAATAATATTTTAAAAAAATCTCTTTTACAATAATTTTCCTTTCGCTATTTCCAACAGGAACACTGTAAATTTAACCAATGGTGGTTTCCATCCTACCCTCTTACTGACATTGACTCTTTCAACTTAACAACATCATTTTCAGGGCTAGCCATGAGACACGATTCCCAGTCTTGTCTAACAATGTGACCCAACGAACTAAACATTTTAAATAATAAACAAAAGTGTCCAGGTGTCCTTGTTGGGAGTTCACAGGCCATTTATATTGAAGAGAGTGGCCAAGAGTTGTTTTTTACTTACGAATCGGGCAACTTTATTTTCCGTAAATCGTAAATAGTTGCAGTAAAAAGCAATCCAAATCACTTTGTTATTTCCACTGTAATCCAATAAAAACGTCGCCTTTTCTGGAAAACACATAAGCTTAAAATTATACCACAATTGTATGATGTTTGAAGGAACCATGCCAGTCAATAAAGCTTGTCTATCGAGATATTGTGATCTGAAGTACGAATTTCTAATCAGCTTAACACACGTCAATATATAGGTAGTTTCAGGAGAAAGTACTGTAGTTTTCCCGAACGTCGAGTATTGAGACGTTGATGAAATAGTTCACATGGAGGATGATTTGTTCAATTGGAAATATCACATCGCTAACAGTTACCAAATCTGGCAAAACAACAAATTTTATGTCAATTTAAGGACATTTGTAGACTTTAACTATTCGCCTACTACTTTCATTCTACTAGGTAGATATTTTTATTGTTATATATTTTGAAACTACGTACATTCTCTCACAACTACCATGACTACGTACCCGCTTAGTTTAGTGGTCCAAGATTCCTGGCAAGATCTAGAAAGTCAAACCATGTTGTAAAAGTTTGAATGTATTTTGAAAATACCAAATTTACCCATAGATAAGTAACGTTGACCGATCATCCACGCCGTCATTACAAGTATACGTCTACACAGGAGTGACCTTATCAGTTTGCATTGCAATTATAACATTTCTGGTTTTATAATAATAGTGGCAAATTGTCATTGCCAATGATTTACATGTAAACTGGTATTGAGCAGCAAAATATGTGATCATCGAAACTATTAAGCTAAATGTCTATTGTTCTGTTCTAAATTATGAATGTAATCTACTGTTTCTCGTGTTTACAAACGTTGTCGAATTATGGTGGCATCTAATGACAGTACATAATTCCCTTGTCAACAATGAGTGAGTCGAGTCATATTTAAGAAAGATAGAAGTCGCGAGCACTGTTATCATACTGAGCAAATCGACGTCACAATAGTCACTTGTCCTGTGAACTAAACTAGATAAACAGATCCATTTCATGTTACGAGGAGACACTTAAGTATTTAAATCACGGCACACAGTTACACATACAGAAAATGAACAATAATATAATGTATTACTTTATTATACTATCTGTCACTTCATGACATAAATGTATGTATTCCCAGCACGGCATGCTGGTGACAAGAGGGGATTCTCCAACCCCAAATTCATATATATATATATTTTTAGGTTTCGACATGAAGAAACTCTACTTTCCTTTGAAAATGCTTGGTCAAGCCCGTCGAATTGTTAGTTTGTATGGTGTTTCATTCCACGTATTAAGACAGATCGACCATGTCATTATTTTTAACACCAGCATCGTATGTCTCTAAAAATAATTTAGCCAGAAAATACATTGTCAAGAAAGTTCATTATCAAGAAGGCCGGATGTAATATGCGTAGTGTGATGTTACAGTCGCCAACTGTTTGATTTTACCTGTATGCCCAGAATGGCCCTATCACATAGAGGGAGGGTAATGCAATGTCATTTGACCTTTTATCGTAATCCTAGTCGGAACAGATTCAAATTATCCAACAGCACTACATATGTGAACAGTTTCGGTTGGTGCACTCGTTTTCAAACGTAAAGCCAGCAACATCGTTTCAGTGACCGGCGCCTCGCAATACGCACTCCAAAATAGATATGCATAACATCAGTCCGCGGAATAAATTCATTAAGAGAAAAGAAAAATCTAGATTGCGTCATAGACTCTGCATGAAAGTCAAGGGTCTAAACTTATGCCAATGGCCGAATACATGTCCATAGAAACATCGCAACAATGAAAAGAAAGTGATTTGAACGTATTGTGTAATTAAAAGAAAATGAACTCCACACTTAATTTATAGGGTTGTCATCAAACAAAACCCGAGTGTCACCACACACAAGTTTTCGTTGAATAGAAGTGACAAACTTTTTACAAAGATAACATTCAGTGTGTGCCATACACTCTGGTGAACTCAGTGGTTTATGTGTGTGCCAATATATGACCAAATACAGGGCCACTTTACAGTTGACACGATAGTGCAAATAGAGACATATCGAAACAATTAGGAAAGTGCTTTGATCACTTGTCTAGTAAACAGAAAATAAACCCCACACATTCTTTAATATATGTTATAACAAACACCAGGTTGTCATCACTCACACAAAATATACAGGGCCGATGTTCATTTGACACGATATTGCCGATAGAGACATATCGAAACAATGAAAAGAAAAGTATTGCACGATCATTTTGTCTAATAAACAGAAAATAAATTAACAAGATATGAAAACAAGCAGCTTTTTGTCATCACAAAAAAAGTTGTAGTTGTAAATAATTGACAAACTACTTTTGTGCTTAATTTGCGTGTCTGATAACACTTTCATTGAAGAGAATTGAAACTTGGAATCGCAAGTATGCAAATGCTTGGCCACTGATAGATGGAGCCACTCTCTTGTATCAGATAGACTTTCATACCGTGTTTGGGTATCGACATTGTCAACCCTCTCGCATCAAAATCTCCCAAATAAATTCACTGGCTGCGAACACTTTCATGGTATATCTATTTTAAACACCAAAATATAAGGAGACGTTTTTTTACTACGCGAGCCATAAACGGCATAATCATTGTCCTTTTTATTTTGTGCAATCACGCCGGAATATCAGAATCGAGAAAATACGAAAATTAACAAAGGGAAAGAAATATCGATAAATATAGAAATGAAACAGATTTGACTTGATCAAATATTAATCAGAGAGGTGTCTATAATTCTAGGGAATGAAAATTTCAGAACATTATAACAACTTTAATAACAGTACAGACAGACCAAAACCATTATAAATTACAGATAGCAGGCTTTATACAACTCCTAATATCCACCTACTGTGAGTTTGGCCAGCGTTATTTCTTACTTTGGATAACAATAACTCGGGAAAGAGGGAAAACTCATAAATTGGAGGTTTCACATACTAACCACAACTTCCACCTTCAAATCTGAAATTGTCAATGTTGTTATCCAAAAATAGTGTACGATGGTAAAGTTTAAATACATAACCTGTTTTTTTTCTCTCTTAAACTTTACCATCGTGACGAACATAACATCTTCTCCTTGTAATATGTTCATTTCAATTCATTTCGCCCTAATTTAAACCCGTCCCAAATAAAACTTAAATCCTCTTCCCTATAAAACTTACAATCGTTACAAGCAATGGATATACATAAGCTTATATACAAAATTGTAAACCATGTCGACGGCCTGAAAGAATGTCGCAACAGTTCGTAACAGACCAACAAAATGCATGTAAATTTCATGAAATACGTTATATCGTTGTAATTGTTTCTATCAAACGACAATTCCTTCTGATATCTTTCGTCATGTATTAATTTTCATACCCCGATTTCGGAAAGTGGGCAAGTTGAAAATTGGACGCGTAAACTGACACGAGTTTAGATTGGGAAGAAGTGACTCGACACCATTTACTGCACTGTGACATCGAAAGACTTGCTGCAAACAATTCAGTTATACTAGTTATAATAATAATCTTTATTTGTCTAAATAAATTCGGAAATTTGTTGAATGGTCGCCGCAAGTGAAGCGCGCTAGTGTCCTAGTGTTGAAGAAGCAGGAGGAAACCGGAGCACCCGTAGAAAACCTGCGTTGTTCGGCAGGGTCAAACTGAGCATCACCCTTCTTACATACAGACCTGGTTATTTTTTTAATGAAACCCTGCCTGACACCAGGCGGGTTCGAACCCAAACTGCAGAGGTAAGAGGCGTACGAGCTCGGCCACCGACAACCTCAGATTGTCCAATTGTACTAGTTACTATATATACAACTCCGACTGCTGCTGCAACGTGACTAGGGGCGCACTTGAAAGCACTCAAAAAAATGCTTAGTCTAGGATGACAGTTCTAGAGAGAGTCAACATTGATCGATTATTTCGAGTTACCCGTACACAAAAGTTTACAATTACATATACTTAACATGCTTTGCCCGTAATTTTCGCACGATCATGTGTATAATTGTGAATTAAATGCAAAACAACCAATCGACGGTGATGTTGCAAAAGAAAGCTGGGATATTGTGACAAAATGATTGTGAATTTATTATCCTACGTTTCGGAGTAAATTGAGTTCTCATTGTTAGACATATGTGTGTCAAACTGAAGCCAGGGTTGCATCGAGTATTTGTCGTTTCACAAGAAAACCAAATACTAATGTCTCAACCGCAAGTCATCAGCGCCTCGTCAAGCCATGGACACACATGACCGTGGTTTTACAATGATGAATATTCAGTGGTCAGAGGAATCAGTCTCCGTCCGGAACCGGTCATGGTCGACCTCGGCAGGACGGCATTCTGATATTCGATCATTCCATTTTAACAGAATTCAAGTTTGTATATATATATGTGTGTGTGTGTGTGTGTGTGTGTGTGTGTGTGTGTGTGTGTTTGTGCAAACGCGCATACATCATTGAGTTGGCTTTACATTCATAAATTACATTAGATAACTGATAAGCAAAACTCCCAATAGATAAATCTCCCTCCCCTTGTCATCTACCCTTTCCCCTCCGAAAAAAATACATTCAAAATAAATGTCTGGTTATGAACTCCTTAAAATAAAAGATTGGATGAAAGCGATTTCTACGTATAAACTACATGAAGTGAGAAATGCACTCTCCACTGTCTGGGGATATATGTTTTCCAGGGGCAATACACATTGTTTGTGACCAACCGCAAAGCTAAAGAAGTCGGCACAGGCAGACGAAACCAAACGATGTCAACCAAACATCTATTGAAATAAAGCTCACTTTCTCTTTCTTCTGTAATTTTTTTCTGTACAGTAATGCTGTGTAAAAGTAAAACTAGACAATACTAACCACGCTTGTAAAAGAAAGCAATTTAAAACATGCTGGATGGATGGTCTCATTTCACCCACTGTAACGCGGTGAAAATGCCTAGGCCTATGGTTACTCTGAGATAGCCTGTAGACGGAGTCAGACTAGGAAAACATTGACAACTCCACAATGTGGATATACAGCCTTAGATTGTCACGTAGTCCGAAGATGTGAATATATTTTTGAAGAATTGTGTGGTTGTGTCGATGTGTGTGTATTTGTCGGCATAAAAAGAAATGTGTTGAGAGGAATAGTCTGCACAAAAAAAAAACGAACACTATCAAAATTCAATATTGGCTATTTTAGACAGGAACACTGTAATTTCACCGTCATAATTTCCATCCTACCCATTTACTGACATTGACTCTTTCAAATTAACACTGCAACATCATTTTCAAAGCAAGCCACGGCTTCAACACCCAAAGTGTCACAAATTGCCACTGAATATCATTCTACATGCACATTAAATGTATTTATTAGTAATTGTACACGATGGATGAATAACTTGCTTGATAGATTGGTAGAAGGAAGAACGGCTTTCCTTGAGTTCGTACTTATGTCTGTTAGTATGTCTGTCTGTCTGTCTGTCTGTCTGTCTGTCTGTCTGTACATGTATGTATGTATGTATGTATGTATGTATGTATGTATGTTTTTCACACTTAATTAGAGGGACAAACTTAAACTAGACGTTTTGACAGCTGCGGTTACACCAACTGCGTCTTCACCTAGCATGTCATGGCTGTTGAGAAAGATTTGTCAGCAGTAAGTAGTGGTCTTATCCAGACTTCACACACGCATGACGCAAATCATAGTGCAGGGAAAAGCGTTGCCGGAGTAATTATAATTTGTGCAGGGCAATTAGTTACGTCACACCAAATCAATAATTTCCACTTTACGTCGGGATATTTTAAAAAATATTACTAATTAAATGGGCATTATCATTTTATTATTCGGTACTTCTGATCGAGTATATGTAGGTGAAGTCGTTTTCAAATGTAAAATTGCGCATTTTAACATCCCGTAAATGACGTAAAGCAACGTCGCGTCAGTGACCGGCGCCTGGCAAGTCCAGGGTCTATAGTTATGCCAATGCCCTAATAAAAGCCCATAGAAGTATCCCAACAATGAAAAGAAAGTGATTTGATCTTGTGTAATTAACACAAAAAATGAACTTTACACTTGTTACAAGCTTGTCAAACAAACACCAGAGTGTCACCACACATAAGATTTCGTTGAAAACAAGTGACAAACTTATAACAAGAGAAAGAAAACATATAGTGTGTGCCATACACTCAATGTTGAATTCAATGATGTATTTGTGTGCCAATGACAAAACAAAGCCGATTTGCAGTTAACACGATAGTGCTGATAGAGACATATCGAAACAATAAACTTATGTCGTATCTGTGGTACCGTAGAACCACAGAAACACATGTTTTGGGAATGCAGACGACTTGATAATCTGTGGAAAAAAGTAATGGACTTCATCAACAATATGTACAACACTAGAATTGATTATGTTTTCGTGATTTAATTATTGGAATCAATAACGTAGGTAGCTGTGTAAATCATATTATTGTGATAGCAATGTTTACGATTTACAAATCTTGGCTTATCTGCCAGGACAAAAGCGTATCTGTGTTTGAGAGATCTTGTATTTTTCTCCTTTTCAAAGAAGAGTTATCAGACAGAATGAGAACTGAGTAAAATTAATGATGTAAAGGCCAGAAAGAAATGGAAAGGCTTTGTCGAAATCATAGCCTAAATTGTAATTTTCATTTATTTACCCTGTATTATTATGGCACTATAATTAAATAATATTATATAATAATAATAATTTTTGTAATAATCGAGTTTACTTGAATATTAACCACCCTAACTGGGGTAGTTTTTTATGTTGAGCTCAAAAAGGGGTCATTTTATTAACATCCGTTGCCATGGTAACCAAAATCACCATAAGATGTGGATGATTTTTCCAAAATTTGACAAAAAAACATGGAAAGAAATGAAAAATAATGAAAAGATTTCCTTGTTTTTGACATGTATGACATGGGGCTATCTGTTGTAACATAAATTATCTAAAATAAGACTGCTGTTACCATGGAAACATAGAGTAGAGTAAAAAATGTTGTGTTGGGTAAACACCTACATATCTATAATAATAATAATAATAATAATAATTTATTTTCACCATAATAATAAGTATTTACATTTCATAAATCTAACTAAGTATAATTGGTGGGGACCATGAAATATAGTTCAGCAGAACTAATCTTCCTTCATGGCCCAAACAAATTATATGAAATAAATCATTTTATACAATGAAGATATGTAGAGTTGCAAAAATGTTATACATGTAGAACAAAATAGGTGCATACTCTAATACCTCATACATAACAAAATAACTCCAAAAAGTACAATTTGATAGGAAAACAAAGCAACAAAGAAATCAATAATCTAGGGATGGGGAAGAATTAAAAAAAAAAAAAAAAAAAAAAAAAAAAAAAAAAAAAAACAGTACAACACTTATCTGGAAAATAACATGATAAATCTAATTATAACATAGTTTATTTGCATATTGACTACCGTAGCTAGTGTAGTTTGCTATGCTGAGTTCAAAAATAGTTATCATTTTAGGAACTTCTGTTGCCATGGTATTCCAAATGACCATATTATGCATTATTTGGCAAAATTTATGTAAAATTCGAAGAACAAATTTTTTTACAAACAAATTCCTTACTTTTGGCATATATGCACTAGTGCTATCCATTGTAAGACAGATTATCTAAAAATGGAGAGTGGCTTCCATGGAAACATAAAATACGCTTACATTACAAATGCCATGTTTTAGTACAAAAATACATCTGACATACACCTACAAATGAATGGGTTTGCTATTAAAATACCAAATATTTTGTTACTCTAAGTCCAAAAAATATATGCAACGAGTCACAAACTGAGTGGTCGTAAAAGCTTAACATGTATGTCAGAAGATCTGTGCTGATTACAAGGTCTAATTACGATCACACATTTTAAAGGGCCGGCCGGCTGACTACATTACAACATGTCACGTGCAAGGAGGGTGCTACGTGTACATAAACAATCCAGTGTGCAGGAATGTGAAGAAAAATATAGGCCTTCGCTAGTTTTCTGATAAATATTACATGTAAAAGCCTGCAACCGTTTGCAATAATGACAGCATAACACAGGAATAAAGATATAGTGTGTGAAATTACGATTAAATACAAATTACTCAGCTTGGAAATACAACCCCATCTTGACATATTCTTGTCCTTTTCAGTTGCCATTTACAAACATGTACGTTAACGAAGTCATCACAGCTCTACATACCTTTTGCTATTAACAAAATTCAACTTTCTTTTCTTGGCAGTGTAAATCATATATATATATATATATATATATATATATATATATATATATATATATATATATATATATATATATATAACTATTAAAAATAGTACAGTATCAAGTAAGATACACAGGAGCCGTTACACAGTGTTTCATGCTTACGCAATCATCGGACGACTAACGGTACAGTCAGTGATGTTCTACTATAAAAGTTCAAAAATTCTAAGGTTCCATTTCACGTGATATGGGCGCCACAGTGGAAGTTGGTCAGTACATATCTATTTTGATGTCGGCACTTTGAGATTAATTCTGATCGTTTGTTTAATAAATTGGATTTGTCAGCGTAGATGATACATAGTTTTTCTGCCAGGCAGAGATCACATCGCTTTGAAACATTAGAATAGGATGGTGCGCGTGTGATGACAGACCAGTCGATGGTATACTCTCGACCTTGACCTTTTCTTTTCAAGTTCCAGATATGTTTTGATAGCTCAGTACAGCATTGGTATTTCTCATTGGTGATGGATTGTTTGTGGTTGGCATGTCGGAGTTTGAAACTGTTATCCGTTAAACCAATGTATTGCTTGTTGCTATCGTTGGTCTTAACATTGGCACTGTACACGATATTACTGGATAGGCATTTTCCTCCAAGGGGGCACATGTCCTTAACTCGGCAGTTGCAGGCTACACTCACTGCTTTTTTCTCTGGTTCCATTATCTTTTTATTGTGTGCTTTAACAATGGATGCCATGTTCCCCATGCAGCTATAGCTCACTTTGACGTTGCCTCTGTGAAATATTTTGTGCAGTTTCGAACCTCTAGGGAAGTGCTTGTCAATTAAGTGGAGGAATTGGTTACCGATGTTTGATTTTACCGTTTTACTATAAGGTGGATTAAACCAGATGATATTTCTTTGTCTATTTTTCCTCTTTACTTTATCAACACTTGTATTGACATATGCCATGCCATCTTTATATCCGTTGTTTTTGAGTACTTCTGCGTAGACTGGGGCTGCGGAGTTAAACACACTTTCATCATAGGAAATGTCAGAAAGCCTTTTACTTATTGCCGCTGGAAGATGTTTGATGATTGATGGCGGGTGGTTTGATCTAGAATGAACGTATGCTGGATGGTCATTTGGTTTCCTATATGGGTAGAACTTTCCGTTGGTGAGGTTCAATGTAATGTCGAGATAGTTGACAATTTTCAAGTTGGACTCTATAGTTATTTTCAAGCCAGCTTCATGGAATATCTTGATGATATCTTTCTTCATGCATTCGGCCTTCCTTGCTGATGTATTTGTGAAGGCATGATCGTGATGGATAAGCAATGTAACATTCGATTATGTAGGTCTTTGAGTAATAAGGTCTGCGTCCAGTATGACACAACATTGACACTCGTGTACCAAAATATCCATCCAAAGTTGCGTTCAAGGAAACTGTTAGTTGCGTTGTGATTTAACACAATGCTGCTGGATGTAGTTGGGGATGAGTAGCCTTCCGTACATTTTTACGGGAATATTGATAAATTATTCATGATTTCACAGTTGTGTCACCATCAAGATTGTGAAATTTTATTTGCGTTGTTTTAGTACGCACACACTGTGCAGATGCACACATAAACATCTTGTGAATGTGATACAATGTTACAGTGTAACAATATCATCATGCCTGGAATGACCTATATCACGTGCTCTCCACATGTATGCCGTACATTTCATAATTTCGGATACTTTTTTGCATTCGGATTAATATATTATTACATGTTATCGGCTATTCATGAAAGTACAATTTGTAATAAATGAAACAATATTCTTACAACGTTTTACAGTAGCAGAAGTTATGACACAGGTCAAGTCAACTTTATGGCATCGCATTTCCGATTGCGATCAAATCAAATCAAAACCATACGATTTTAGAAGAGATTCAAACAACTTAAAATCTCAAAATTGTATCGCAAGTAACGCGAAGATAAAAAAATTAAATCAAGCGATTGTAGGAGTGCGAATTTGACATTTACTTCCGAATACTATGTCATATTTCCCATAGATAAACAATGGCCGTGTTCATTTATGACAACTGAACTTTGCTCACGTTCAACTTTTTCAAATGCGCACCAATCGGTCTGAAAATTCATAAATAGAGACCAAAGGGGTTTTGTAAAAATCTCTTGGTTTTAGATTTGTCATTTTTTAAATTCTTTTCTGCAAAATGATGTGCTATCGCTGACTATGTTGTTAAAACTCATTAAGAAAACCATTGTAATTTGTGAACCAGCACATTTTACCATGTACACCTACAAACATAAATACAGACCTCTAACTTCGTTATTCTGTAAGTAAATTACACGTAATACATATAGACTGACCTAGCATTTGCTTTTCCAAAAAACAGTCTTTAAGTTCATGAAAGCTGTGTGGCAAATAAAATCGAGAGTTTCGAGTTATTCCGTATATTTTACTTTAATACCCGTCAGCAAATAATGGTATCAACAGGTCACTGACCAGTCAGAGATATGTGTTTCATGAACACTCGCCACAGTCAGTACAGTACTACTGTGCTCATATTAGAAAAAAATTGAAATCGATATTCTTTTCACTAAACTTTGCAACATTGTTTTATGACAACTAAACTTCGCTCAGCTCATGTTCAACTTTATCAAATGCACACCAATCTGTATGAAAAATCGTAAGTAGAGACCAAAGGGGATTTGTGAAAATCTGAGTCATCGCTACCGCTACCGTAGCTGTCAATCAAATATTAGTGCCTAAATGCTTCGGGGAATACTGGACAATTGAGATCTTCGCTGGGCCGCAGTGCTAGTGCCAATTTAGTCATAAAGAAAATAATATTGTTATACTTTTATTCATATACATGGCAAGTACCAAGCTCCCAATTGTTACGACTTGAAGCTTGAATGGGAAATGTTGAACAATTAGTTGTGGGTGTAAAACGTCAACCTTTACACCTCCTACGTATACACAACAACCATAAGTGATATTCCTTTAAAGTCCTCCCAACATTTTTCATTATTATATAATATTTAAACCCCTTCACTTGTAATAATAATAATAATAATAATAATAATAATAATAATAATAATAATTTTAAAAAACAAACAAAAAAAGAATAAGGAAAGTGCTTTGATCTCTAGTCTAGTAAACAGAAAATAAACTTCACATATTCTTTAAAAGATTTTATAACAAAAAGTTGGGTGTCATCACACAAAAATTGCCGATTTGCAGTTGACATATGATATAGCCGATAGAGACACACCGAAACTGTACAGATGAAAAGTAAAGTAATGCACGATCTTCTTGTCTAATAAACAGAAAATAAAGTTCGCAAAATATGAAAACAAACAGCTGTTTGTCATCACAAATAAGTGTACTAGTAAATAAGTGACAAAATACTTTGGGTTAATTTGCATGACTGACAACATCTTCATTGAACTGGGAATCGCAAGTATGCAAATGCTTGGCCACTGATAAATGGAGCCACTCTCTCTTGTGTCAGATAGACTTTCATACCGTGTTTAGGTATCAACATTTCCCAGCCTCCCGCATCAAAATATCCCCAATAAATAGACTGGCAGCGAACACTTTCATGGTATATCTATCTTAAACATCAAAATATAAGGAGACATTTTTTGAGTATGCGAGCAACACACGGCATCACCATTCTTCTTTTTATTTTGTGGAATCACCTCGGAACATCAGAATCGAAAACAAACGAAAATAAACAAAAGAAATATCGATAAATAAAGAAATCGAACAGTTTTCAGTTGATCAAATTTTAATCAGATTGGTGTCTATAATTCTATAGAAAGAAAGCCTCGGAACATTATAACAACTTTGTTAACAGTACAGACAGACCACAATCATTATGACGTACAGCAAGCAGGCTTTATACAACTCTTAATATCCACCTACTGTAGGTTTAGCCAGCGATATTCCTTACTTTGGATAACGACAATAACTTGGGAATTAAAAGAGGGAAAACTCATAAATTGGAAGTTTAGCATGCTAACCACAACTTCCACCTCCACATCCAAAATTGTTAACGTTATCAACGTTGAATTACAATTTCCACATGACATTGACTTCATCCAAGAGCATGTCAGATTGAATACTGAAATAAAATAACAGAAAGAATAAACAATACTCGAAAATAGGAAGATTGTGAGAAATGTGAAATGCGAGAGGCACTCATCTGAGGATATTTTAGTGGAGTTTTAACACAGTTCGTTACAATTCTAAAGTTAGAGAGGTCAAGAAAAGCAGATGAAGTCAATAAACTCATTCCAAAGTTTATTCAATTAAAGGTCACCCAAATGGTTCGCCTAGTAAAAAAAATCCAATGGGCAAAGAAATCGTACAATTATTTGTTAGGACTGTCTGTATTCTAGTCTTCGGTTAAAGTATGGTTCTTTGACGGTTTCAAACTGTTTAAGTGTTATTCAGTTTTAAACAATATACTCAGACTCTCGTTAGACTAAATCCTTCCACTCGGGATAGGATTTGTACATAGGCTGTGTAAATGGGATGTGTACTGCGTAAAGTTCTACCATTGACTTAATTTATCCACTGTGACATATCCGCTGTGGGGTTGTAGATAATCAAAAGTGGTGCTTCGTATCCTACTACCCTAAGCAAAGATGGGTGCTAGGTGGGTCAAAGGTTGATAAATTAGACGGTGAAACAGAGAGGGTATGGGAATTGAAAGAACCAGTTGTAAACTAAATGTCTGCCGCAATTGCAAAATCTTAGATTTTTTCCCCATGCACATAGTTGGAATGGGAAAAACTGAGTTATAGCTATTATATATCATGTACACTTAATGAGTCTCGCTATGAATTATTAAAATACTCAACAGGTAGCTTAAAGGTGTTATTAAAGACCTGAACAATCAAAATAGGAAGACAAAATTGGTGTCTTGCACTAATGTATGAAATAGAGCATCTTAGTAACAATAGTTTTGGTGTATTTTAGAAATTGAATACCATTTTAAATGCGTTTATAGAGATTTTCCAAACAAATGGTAGTATTTCAGCTCATGATAAACAGAATCATGTTATATTAAATATATTAAACTGTGACAAATTTTGTTTGGAAATAAATGAAAGTAAGATATTTGTCAACAATCGTTGAGAAATAGTAAACAAATGAATGTTGGTCAACTTTTCAATAGAATAAGTTTTACATTTTGTGTGAAAACTTAAAAGTTTCATCCTGTACAAACTGTACAACTAAAATCTATAGAAATAATTTTCCGCATATATGCAATAACTTTCATTCTGAACACACTCTTTTAGCTGCAGATCACAGCATCAGTAAATATAACCGCAATGCATTACGGGTAGCATACTACAATATCTGTGAGATCTGCTTTCGTGGCATACACAATTACAGTATATGATATGGTGAATACACAAGGCTTATCTTACATTTTGTAGGCGTCTTCTACTGTGAGTGTATGAACAACAATCTATTCCTGATTTTATGTGTCAGACATTCTTCTGTCGATTGTACATTAAATTGTGATGACATTTTATTAATGAAAATTAATAGTTTTATCTTAAAATTTAGCTAAATCAAAAGATTCCCAGAGGAAAATCAAAATCAGTTAAAACATCACATTTTGGCCGATAAAAAATCTCTCATGATATGTCAAACTGTGTGGAATTGGAAGTTTGAAAGTGATTCATTAATAAGAAACGCCGTGTCAACAAAATTCATATGACATGTGCGCATTGTACTGTGTGTACCAAATTATATGAAATTTGAAGCTTGTATTATTAAGATATAGCCTAATTACTGAAAACGATTAGCTATGTAAATTACTCATTAAAACCATAAACACATGAATAACAGGACATGTGTGATTTGTGTAATTATATGTAATTTAAAACCTGCATTCTTAAAATATGACCGAATTACGTACGCACACACATACATCAACCGAGTGTCAACATATATTGGAACTGAGGTCAACACTCAAAAGGAAATGCGGAATAACAATCTATACATGCTGTCTGTCTTTTTAAACGACTTTGCAAATAGTGTTACAGTTATGTGTGATTAGTTTCAGTAAATAACTCGACCAACCAAAACAAAAATTGACCATATAAAATTCAATGTAGCAATCGACTCTGGTGACATGATTATTGCCTGCACAGACATGAGCTTGTAACGATATAATCTTCAAGATAAAAGATTGGATGGAGGTGAATTCAACTCAAATAAGATTATATGAAGTGGGAATTGCACTGTAATGTCTGGGGATATTTGTTTTCAAGGAGCATTTACATATTGTTTGTCACCAAGCTAAAGAAGTCGGCACAGGCAGATGAACTCAATGAACTCATTCAAAACTCCAGTGAAATTAAGGTCGCTTTTCATTTCTTTGTAGTAGTGTTCAAACGTATTTCTATGTACTAGTATGTTTTCTGTACAGTGATATTGTGTAAAACTAAATGAAAATTGGAACCACGCTTGAAAAAAGAAAGCAATTTAAAACACGCTGGAGGGATGGTCTCATTTCTAACCCCTTAACTAGACGAAATTTCAAGAGAGAGAGAGAGAGAGAGAGAGAGAGAGAGAGAGAGAGAGAGAGAGAGAGAGAGAGAGAGAGAGAGAGAGAGAGAGAGAGAGAGAGAGAGAGAGAGGTGTGATTACTCTGTCTTGGTCTCTCTATAATGAGTTTAATCCCACTGTGGGGATATTTCTGTGACCGACCAAAACCTAACAAGATAGTTATACAGATTCGATGGCTAGTCTGTATCACTCAAGCGTGTCTCACTCACAAGACGAATGTTACGGGACGGGGACGACTACTCCTACAGAGCCCGCAACTGTTTTGAATAGCTTTGACAGCTCCACAATAATGTGTGTATACAGCATACCCTTGCCACGTAGTCCCAAGATCTGAATTTATTTCTGTAGAATTGTGTGGTTGTGTCCATCTGTGTGTAATTGTCCACATAAACAGAAAATTGCTGAGCGGAATTTCGTACACACAAAAAAACGCTTTTACTATTCTGACTTGGCTATTTTAGACAGGAAGACTCTAATTTCACCGCCATGGTTTCCATCCTTTTCAGGGCTAGCCATGACACAGGATTCCACGTCTAATCTAACAATATGACCCAATGAGTTACACATCATTTTAATTGATAAACAAAGGTGTCCTGATACCTTGGTTGGGAGTTCACCGGCCATTTATATCGAAGACAGTGGGCAAGAGAAGTTTTATACTTCCGAATCGGGCCATTTTATTTTTCGTAAACTGTAAATAGTTGCAATAAAGCGCAATCCGAATCAACTTCTTCTTTCTACTATAATCAATTTAGAAAACATCGCTTTTTCGGGAAATTATACCGCAATTGTATGGCGTTGGAAGGATTGAATGGAATCAACAATGAACCATGACATTAAAAATGTTTTTATACTGAGGTATTATGATATAAAGTACGAATTGTTAATCAGTTTAATCCATGTCAATATATTCGGTCATTTTAGGTGAACGTGCTCTTGCTTTCCCGATCATCGAGTAATGGATCGGACGTTGATGAAAAAGTTCACACGGAGGATGATTTGTTCAATTCAAAAAATCACATCGATAACAGTTGTCAAATTTGCCAACTTTTTTTTCTTCAGATTTATCTTCTTGGTACGTTTGTAGTATAAATCATCTGACTACCACAGTGGGAAGCAATTTTTTTCACACCAGTGCATTTGTCGATAAAAATGATATAACGTTCAGGGCAGTGTCGCATATTTTTTTTCAGCTAATCATATTTCCTCGCTTCCCATTCTCTGACGTTTTACGTTACTGTTATTCATCTATGATGTTGACAAATATACTCATTCCTTGCCTCTGAATTCATAGTACCAATCATCAAACATACGGACAAGACCCTATACAGTATATTGCACTAGGGAATGACAGTTTCACGTGTACAATATAATTATTACATGTTCAAAATCATGCAGCATAATGGACCTCAAATATAGTATGGCTTCAATACTAAGGGTGTTACACTTTGCTGCAGTATATTATTCGACATTAAATGTATGTAATTTGATAGATATATTGCTAGACGGCTTGATGGCTGGCTGGTTTGATACATGGATGGATGGATGGATGGATGGATGGATGGATGGATGGATGGATAGACAGGATGGACGGACGGACGGACGGACGGACAAACGAATGAATGAACGAACGAACGGGGAGACTGGAAGATGGATGGACGAACGAACGGACGGACGGACGGAGAGACTGAAGGATGGAGAGATGGATGGATGGATGGATGGATGGATGGATGAATGAATGGATAGATGGGTGGCTGACAAGATGACTGATTGATTGACTGATTGAAAGGGAGGGAGGAATGGGGGAGGCAGGCAGTATGGAGAGATGGTTTGTTTTTGGATAAATTGTTTAGCAAATTCTATATTTATCAATCTTAAGACACAGGCTTTCAAAAGTGAATATTATTCTCGTCTAACTAATATGCCCTGTTTAAATTCTTTAAACAGTATTGTTTGACATTTCGAAAACAGAATTTTTCCCACGATAAGAGACGCCGATGACGTAAATAGATCTATTCACACAATCTACCTCTATTGACACGCCTGCCATGCTTCGCCGCACATTCCTTGGATTCCAAAGACTACCATTACTACTATACATTAAATCTCCTTATTGCATCACAAATAACATATAAATCTTGTGACTCATCACATAAGAGAAGAAAAACAAACATCTATTGTGAAAACTTCTTTCACGACTTAAAATCATCAATGTAAAGTTTCTATAAATACACAGTTGTACAGATGAGAAGAACGTATCTATAGATGTGGTTGCCAGGACATCAGTACATGTTGAATAATTATGTCAAACAAAATTCTTGATAGATAACAATAAATTAATTAAATTGCGTTTCTGGAGGGAATCCAGGGCCGGTTGTCCGTAACGATGTAAAGTTTTTTATCCACTGTGATGTTAGTAACGAATATAAACAAACGAATTTTCCATGGCGAACGAACGTGATATTTTAATATCAGAGGTAGTTTTAACCAATAAAATATCAAACCTGAACAAATTTGCATTTAAATGATCGTGTGGACCAATGAAATGATCGAACTTATCAAATATTTGCATAGCGCCACTCCTGTACTGTATTTTAGTCCAAGTGCTCAGGCAGCCCCATCAGTAGCACTCCATCGGTGTATGTGACTGTCAGCAATCATTGGGACAAGGTAGGCATGAAAATATTTTCAAATTCGCTGTATTGGCAACCATATTTTTGAGGATATTTATTCAGTTTATTTGATGTGAAAAAATCGCTATTTTGCTTCTACGTTTTCAACGAATTACTGAGATGTTACTTTGGACAGGTAAATTGGAAACGAATGCGACGTTTCGATTTGTCTACCACGGACCTAGAATCACGCAATAATTTATTTATTCAACGATAATGTTGCTCTCGGAACAACAATATGTCTGTAAATTGATGGAAGTTGGTATCCTTGGTCCCTGTTCTCTGTCTGATGTAGATGGTTTAATTTTCTTTACGTATTAACCAGTCCTGTTCTCTGGCTAGAACCTTGGTGTCATGAAACATTGTGTATTATTCCGCCAGTTCAGCTAGAAACATTAACGCTGAACAATTAAATCACTGCACGATCAAGTTCCGTAGTAGACAGATCGAATCGTCGCAGTTTCCAATTTACCGTTCCAAAGTAAATATATTGTACTGTCCTGGTGAGTCTTGAAACCATGAACAATATATTCTCCAATGTCCAGATTAATGTCGAAATTTTAAACACAGGTTGTCGATTTGTTTCCCTACCTTTTCTCTCTCACTATTTTTTACTTCCGTTGTTATTCCTTTCTATACAAATTTCGCGTGTGTTCTTATACTCATTGAAAAATACTGATCCTATTTGAACGACCGGTCCCTATAAACGATTGTATTGTCTCAATTTGTCTTTATTAACCAATACTCTTTTTTTTTATAAAAGTAGAAATTTGAGCTACTAACCATTCAATGATATCAGATGTATGTCATATTTATTTTCAATCAATTGTTACTAATTTACTACTTTCTCGATAAAAAGTTAACTGTCCAAACAACTAAATTGTGAAAATCATCGATATGGAAGAATGACAAAACGAGATTAATTCAAAATGTGACCCTTGCTTGGAGGTGTTCAGTTGCAATGTAGATTAAGTAGATTAAGTTCGGCTTCGTCTGCATTCATGGAATCACGTCTATTTCATGAAAATGTCTTTCTAATATTATTATTTTTGGGTCAGAAATTGTATAAAACTATTTGAGATTTTGATTGGGGAATTGTTGTTTTAATTTCAGTTGAATTCAAAGGGACGTAAACAACATGAAAAGGTAAGCCCTTGCTTCCCTTACTTTTTATATATATTTATGTCATGTAGATATGACGTCATAATACCTTGGAAAACAAGAATTGCATATCGAATTTGAAATAATTTCCATTGGGTTTAGAATCGATTGAGCGGGTCATATAACGATGCACGTTTAAGTCAAATATGTCTACACCAGAATTGGATATTTTAGATATAGGATATAGGATAATGTATTTCACCTCAACCACTTTCTGTTTTAACGATAAACCTGAATCCGCGTATACAAATTTAGTCAGTCGTACATTTTCTATAATATTTCAATATCCAACCATAATTTCAAATATGTTTCTGCGAGTTTTTAATCAATTTAAGCTAGAAGTTTTATTTACATCGAACTGCATGCTTCAGTATAGTATGTCTCGTGAGAAATTCATTCATTCAACATAAATTCACCTTACATATCAAACTATATGTTTCAAATTTTTAAATTAATTTTACCCATTGTAACAAGAATTACAAAGTATGCTTTAAAACGTTACTCGTTAATCAATGTCACATTATAATTAAAAATGTACTAGTAAAGCGTAGTGTGTATCAAAATAACTTTTTGACAAATTGATTAAAAATACAAATTAACCCCCTTCCCTTCAAATGATTTTTTTCTTCAAATCAACTATGTATGCTTGTCTTTTCAATATAGTTCTTAGTATCGAACTAATTAAAACACCTACGTAATATGATGTACGGTGTATAGCTGTGTGTATATGTGTGTCGCCGTCAGTTTGAATATAGCTATTTGTGCCTCAGTGTGGATGTTTCTTTGTTGCTGTGGTTGTGTCTGTGTTTGCCGTTGTATTGCCACTCACTCCAATCACCCCTGCTTAGCAGCATTTCAATATTTGATTTGACTTTGTTGTCTGTACTACAGTTACATCTGCTTCGATAATGTTTTGCTAGTGTGTTTTATTTTTTTTTCAATCTGTCCATCCCACTAATTTTTTTAAGGTGTTCATATAAGTGGTAGAAGAAATTGAAAAGTTGACAAAAGTTGCATTAGTTTACGGCGTAGTAAAATATGAGTGATGTATTCACACAATATATGTGACGTAAAAAGGAGGGGTAAATATACCGTTTGTATCATGAAATCGCGCCATTAATGAACACTTCCATTTTAAAATATTGACTGAGTTGTGAAAATCTAGTACTTTTACCCTCAGGGTCTAACAATAAATTGGAAAGTTCAAAATAGCCAAAGCGAAATATCCATCACTATTTGTTTCATATTTAAAGGTATCGTGGTAAAACACCCTGAAAATATGTTGAATATAATATAAAAGCTTCTGTTGTCCAAGGCCATCACCATGACAACATTATGCTTAGTATACACTCCATTAACATATGCATGGGTCTATGAATAATAACTGCCAATTCATCAGAAATGATCCACGACAGTAAGCCGTCAGTTCGCGTGTATTTTATACACTCAGCTTGGAGCTCAAAGAAGTTTTTTTCAGTTGGACAATTTTTGAAACTATGCACTCAACACTTCAAAATGCAGTAATTCCTTGGATGTAGAGGCATGTTGAGATATATTTGATTTCACATTACCTTGTACTAGTAAATTTAAAGACGAAATTGTTACCCATGATTATATTGACAGAAAGATTGGTACGTCACTCTCGGTTTTTAGATATTATCTTGCATTCTCTTACAATGGAGGTGGTGTCACTTACATGCCATTATTTACGAATCTGGACGAAATTTGACAACAAGGGTTCTGTTTTTTGGCAAATTTTATAACTTATTTTAGTAGTGTTTACCTGTGCTAATCGTTGTCAAAGTACAGCTTGATGCAAACAGATATCTGAAAACTACGCAGGTCGCGTTGTCAGATGCGCACGCGATTTTCATCGCATCCCGACATTACTCGCGATCGCACACTTAGGCGTAAACAATTTTGTTGTTTTTTATGGGTTTTTTTTTCAATTACATTCAATTTTAAAGTAGGTGGAGTAGGTAGATTTTTTATTTTATTTCATTATATTTTTTTTTTCATGTGTGAGTGTCTAGTTCAGGGGTTTTTCATTGTTTTGGAAATGGTCTCTGTGTTGTTTATTTCTTCCAATCTGATGTACAGCCATTACAGACTGAAAGACTAGTTTTATATTGTCTTTTAAGTTGGTGTTAGTTTCCTCACCCACTATTTCTTGCTAGACGTCAAGATTTTCGCGAATTTATTATTATTTTGCTCGAATATATAAAAACATGTTTAGGGTCGGTGTAAAAAGCTAGATGGGGTCGAGTAACAGGAACCAAACAATTTTTTTATTCGGCCTTACATTAACAATAATTTAGTTTGCCAGATCAGGACAAATAGACATTGGCTCTCAGTTGAAATAATGATTAAATTCAAAATTCTATAGAATATTTGAATGCATCAAGCGCAAAGTAGCCCTTCATTTAAGCGACCTGATTGAGTTGTGTGTTCCAAGTAGATCCCGGATTTAGCTAGAATATTGTGATTCACTGATTAGTTTAACCATGGAGCAATTTCAACAAGATGTAAAATATGTTCTTGAACTTCTTATTTTTATTCTATTATTTATTCTCTTTCTGGTTGGCCTACCTGTAGACTTTAAGAATTAACGCTATTACACTATTTCCGCTATTTCCGCTATCCTAACTGACATTTCGATGTTTTTTAACTTGAAATTTCGATATGTATAATTGTGTATTCGACCAATCAGGTTTTCTTAAGGAATGCCAGGGACTGACGGTTGTAAACAAAAAGAGTAAATGACGAGATGGACGGGCAAAATATCAGAAAATCAAAATTTTAGTTAGAACGATGGAATTAAAGAGCAGCGTTAGTCCTCTAAGTCAGCACGTACATAGCCTATAATAGATGATGTCGTTATTTCTGTGTTCAGGATATATATAGGGTATGCACTATTCATATTTACGGTAATAGGTCAGGAATCGCTGGCCAATCAATGGCTCTAGAAGAGTGACAGTGTAATGTTGAATCCGCAGGTTATTTATATGGAACTTTACCGTTCAATTGACATGGAACATTGAACACAGACTTACAACGAATTCCAGTGAATCGCGCATAAAAAAAGAACATTATCCCAAGGTGGAAGAACAATTCTGGACAAACACTTTAAATTTGGTCATTTGTTTTTTTTTAATAAATCGTTGACTTTAACTTGATTGTTATTTTTCATTATGCAATTATATTTTAAATATCTTTTTTCAGTAAACCTTAACACTTATGTGCCTCTTTTCGAGGGACTTTGATTTAATTTTTTTTTTCAACAATGTGTTTATCTTGACCCTCGTTGTATTTGTAGATAAGTATAGTACTAAAGGCAGAAATAAGTCTGACTGATTTGTTTAATTAACAGTTAAATTGATGCATTTTCTTTCAGCTTTGGATTTTGTTTTTACATATTCTTTGTCTGTTTCCTTCTGAACCAGGACAAGGCAGATGCTGGTAAGACCAACTTGTTGTTTTTATTATCTAATTAATTTGATATATAATTACAAATATAGATTATTGTTTCTTTTATGTAATTAATATTATATATAATAAATACAAATGTAGATATTGTTTCTAATTTTTAATCAATATGACTCATAAATACAAATGTAGATATTGTTTCTATTATTTAATTATTTTGATATATAAATACAAATGTAGATGTTGTTTTCATTATTTAATTATTTTGAAATATAAATACAAATGTAGATATTGTTTTCATTATTTAATTATTTTGAAATATAATTACAAATGTAGATATTTTTTATTATCTAAATAATTTGATATATAACTAGAAATATATATCGTCTATTCATTTAGTTCTATTCTGTACCATTGTTCTAAATATGATTTGGTTTGTGACTCTTATATTTTACCCACAGCCTGCGGTGCATGGACAGTACCGGACAATGGACAAATAGATAAAACCGACGTTGCAGACACTACAGTGGTAACATTCACATGTAATAACGGTAAGGCTGTGACAGGTGCTTCTACATCAACATGTGTAACCGATGCATGGAACCCTACTTCGTTTGGCACCTGTACTTCAGGTAAATAAGTTTTATTAAGTCACAGTTATCACATATTTTTTTTCTCATATTTCATTTGTATTTACCTGGGTGACTGTAGGAACAGCGAACAGCACCATCCCCTCTTATTGTCCCTGTATAGTAAATTAGTGTGTGTACGTGAGCCGTATTCACACTATTGAAGAGTACACTTAGCAGTTAAAATAACGTCGTGCATTCGATATATTCGCTGGCATAATCCATTGGATTGATTCTGAACAAAAAAATATTGGACTATTTAATATTTGGGTATAAGCCAAACTTGTTCAACCCCAATAAGGCTTCACAAACAATTACAATGAAAAAACGCCAACGACGTTCCCGATTGTGTTTGTCATTATATGTAACAATATATGTACACACAATTATAAAAAAGTAACACGCAAATGTACATATTTTAAACATATTTCTCTTCCTTTATCAAGCCAATATTTTCATAACTAGCCAATTACTTGGTCTGTTCTGTTTTGCACCTAAAACTGTCTACTCACCACTAGGTTGCCTAGATTATTGATTCCATATTTCGGTTTATACCAGTTCTTAAGTCATCGGCTACTTTGAAATTACATCTTGTTTTTCTTACACACAAATTATAACCAGACTGTGATGCACTGACAGCAGTAACCGCGGGGACCCTGTCAAGTACAACTGTCACAACTGGTATGACCGTTTGAAAAACAATGGAAATCCTGAACTCTATAGACACTAGAACACAGAAAAAAATAAAATTAAAAAAAAATAAAATATACCTACACCACTTTTTGGGGAACCGCGCAATTTTTTTATTAGGCCTTATGTATTTCAGCTTCTATTTTTATTACAAATTTGGTGTTCATGTTCAGGGTTGACAAATAGTAGCAGTTAGAAGAACTACTAGTTTTATAAGTGGTTCATTTACCCTAATGTATAAACGATTACAAAATAAGTAGACTAGTAAAATGGAACTGTCGTCTACGACTATATACAGTATACAAAGTCAAGCCATTCCTTTAAATCTAGCTGAGTTAACATTACCGTTAAACAGTAAATATCGCGTATTCAAATCACATTTCACAAGAGAGCATGAGTAATTACGAATCGCACCTAGCGTGTCTTGGCAGTATTGCTGGTATGAGAGTGACCTTGTCTAAGCAAACTAGCAATCGTGACATTTCTTTGCTCTGACTTCTATTTCAAATTCATTTCTTTCTATTTCTATTTCCATTCAATACAAATAATTTCTAAGAAACCATATTTTCCTTTGTCTATCTCATTCCTTTAATATCAGATTTTGATTGGAGGTAGGTCTTGATGCTCCAAGAATGTAGTTTGTGTCAGTCTGTCTGCCTCTCTGTGTGTGAGAGTGTGTACTAACTGCCTTTGTTGATAGTAACGATTGGTAATCAACTCAGCTGCATATTATTTGTTTGTTGTAAAAATGATTGAAAGGTTTATAACATTATTTCGATCACGACTATTGTCCAAGCCTGGACAAACATACCTTAATCATGTCATATAGAACGTAGAGGAAAGGATATGCCACAAATCTAGTCATTGTAAGTAGGAACCAAACATGTGCTCAGCATTACAGAATGTAATATGCAATTCAGGATGTTACTGTACAAGTTAGAGTACTCTTCCTGTATTTTGACAATATTTGATATGTAGTGGTTTGCACTTAACATGTACATTAACCACCTTGCTGCCAAGTTTACTGTTTTGATTTTATGGTTTATGCTTAGTTTTAAAAGTTATTTTGACATGTCATTCTCTTTTCTTACTCACCAATGTGAAACAGCCTGTCCTGCACTGCCAGCACCAAGCTGTGGATCTCTGTCAACCACCGAAGTCGCAACTGGTACGACAGTTACACTGACGTGTACTGACGGAACTGCTGATCCATCATCAACAACTTGTACTGCTGGTGCATGGAGTGCTACACTAGGCGACTGTACATGCCCAGGTAAATAATTATCATACTTGTATCTACCACATACCAATTTTATAGATCTTTTAAGAGCTAAACTTGATGTACGCACCTGTATTGCATATGTTTGTAAGAAATAAACTGCAAGTATACAGCTATATTGAAGGTCTTTGAAAAAAAAAGCATACTTTAAATATACATCGATATTTCAGACAGACAGTAACATGCAGACTTAGAGTATACATCTTTATTATATATCTTTGTAATAGGCAGTCTGACAGTATACAATTTATTGTGTATATTTGTAAGAGCATGACTTCAAGTGCATACTAATAATGTAGATCTTTAAAAAAGTTCCCCCCAAATACAAGAGGGCTTGACTTCAAGCTTTGTAACAGCTAGACTTTAGACAACATTCTTGCTAAAGTTGTCATTGGTCAGAATCGAATCACATGACCTCCTTTAAATAGATTTTGCTCCCGTGGTGATATTGCCTGCACGTGCAGAGATATTTGCCAGCTGGAGTTATTTCTACCCACGCACAACTTTTCTGCGCTTCAACGCAATGTTTGTTTGTGCTAGTAAGATTACAATGTTAGTACAGTGAGATACACAAGTTTAATTTTCGTTGTATTCGAATAAATATAAATACAAATAGGATGTGGGGTCACTATAGCTGCAACAAATAATGTCAAGTTTGCATTAAATGGTTATCTACAAGTACAACTTGGATATACACCAAAAATGGGAAAGTTTTATAACGTTGATGGATAGTATGGAACAATGAATAGACATGTGTATGACAGGGTGGACGGTGTAATAAACTTGATAACATATGCAATCAGACTCAACTTAATGTTTGTACTATTTACCTGAATGTTGATCATGATGATCAAATTTGTAGTAAGATTGCAAAACTTTGTGGATGCACTAAATATTGCCCTCGGTGACATGTCATTATTTAAATATTGTATATCTTTGTTAGAGCTAAATTTCAAAATTAGTAAACTCCTATATTCTATATATTTGTAAAAGTTCTTATCTTGTTTTGAGATGGAGGAAGCAATGTATCCACAATTGGCATGACTGTTACTTTTCATTTATGATGTGATGTAATGTGATGTGATGTGATGTGATGTGATGTGATGTAATGTAATGTAATGTGATGTGATGTGATGTGATGTGATGTAATGCGATGTGATGTGATTTGATGTGATGTGATGTAATGTGATGTGATGTAATGTAATGTGGTTTAATGTGATGTGTTGTGATGTGATGTGATGTAATGTGATGCAATGTAATGTGATGTGATGTGATTTGATGTAAAGTAATGTGATGTAGTGGGATTTGAAGCAATGTGATGTGATGTTATGTAATGTGATGTGATGTAATGTGATGTAATGTAATGTAATGTGATGTGATGTGATGTTATGTGATTTAATGCGATGTGATGTGATTTGATGCGATGTGATGTAATGTGGTGTAATGTGATTTAATGTGATGTGTTGTGATGTGATGTGATGTAATGTGATGCAATGTAATGTGATGTGATGTGATTTGATGTAAAGTAATGTGATGTAATGGGATTTGAAGCAATGTGATGTGATTTGATGTAATGTGATGTGATGTGATTTGATGTGATGTGATGTGATGTGATATGATGTGATGCGATGCGATGTGATGTTATGTGATGTGATGTGATGGGATGGGATGGGATGATGGGATGGAATGGGATGTGACGTGAAGTGATAAAATATGACTTGGCATGAAAGGATGGGAAGGGGTGGGATGTGGAGTGATGTAATGTGGTGCGATAAGATATGATGTAAAGTGGGATTGGATGATGTGACTTGTTGTGATTTGATATGATTTGGGGTGCCTTTAAGTTAATTAATTTTATGCCATAATATGATGTTCAAATATTTGAGGACATATTTCTTGTTTACTGTAATTGTAATGTTCTTGTAATGCTATCAACAAATAAATATCGAATGACCTGTAAACAGACACTGAGAAACGACATTGATATATTAGATTTAATCTTACAAAGAGTTCAACACACTATTAAAAACGCTCTTCAGAAAGAAATGTTAAGTGTGTAAAACATGTTAGAATAATGGTATAATACGAACTATTTAAATTATGTAATCTAGAAAGAACATCAAACTAATAACATTATCAACACAATATCTACATTTATAATTATATATGAAATATTCACATAATTAAAATAATATATAATTAGTCTTGCTTGCGTGCACAATGTACTCGTTCAAGAGGAAACTGGCAACGAATAAAGTAAATCCTAATGACCTGAAACGAAATGACAAGCCTGTGCAGGCACATGAAAATAATTTAATGTAGAACCTAGAGGAAGGGGCATACCACAGTGCTTGTCATTGTAAGTAGAAATCAGAACATGTACACAACATCCTAACATTTAACGTGCAATTCCAAATGTTACTGTGCAATTTAGAGAACTCTTCCTATACTTTGCCAATATTTGTTATGTACTGGTTGGTCCTTAACTTGCTGCCAAATTCATAGTTTTAATGTTTTGGTTTATTTTGGTTTATGCTTAGTTTTAAAAGTTATATGCCATTTTAATATGTAATTCTCTTTTCTTATTCTCAATTCATAAACAGACTGTGATGCACTGACTGTACCAAGCGGTGGGTCTCTGTCGACCCAGGCTGTCACACCAGGAACGACAGTTACACTGACGTGTACTGACGGCTCTGACGTGAGTGGTGAATCATCAACAACTTGTACTGCTGGTGAATGGAGTCCTACACTAGGAACCTGTGGATCCACAGGTAAATGATTATCATACTTGTATCTACCACATACCAATTTTGTAGATCTTTTAAGAGCTAGACTTGATGTACACACCTATATTGCATATGTTTGTAAGAAATAAACTGCAAGTATACAGCTATATGAAAGATCCTTGTAAAAAAACATACTTTAAATACACATCTATATTTCAGATCTATGTAAGAGGCAGACTTAGAGTATACATCCTTATTGTATATATTTGTAAGAGCTTGACTTCAAGTGCATACTAATATTGTATATCTTTATAAAGTTGCCTTGCTTGACTACAGCAATCGAATTGAAAATTAATTTTGAATGAAAATCGATTATCAAATGCAAGTGAAAATGAAAATGAATTTGATGAAAATCTTAAAAATGAAAACGAATTTAAATTTGCATTCATGTTTACCACTTGTGGCCACTACATCATAAGTATGAAGAGGGTCTTATACGGTCGATACTTTCTTATTTATAGATAGCGGTGAGGACGGTGGTACCATTCCTACATTGAATAAATTACTCATCATGAATGTGATCATTGTGATGCTTGGGTTCATATACAACTAAAATCCAAAGTTATGATGTGAGTTATATTTTATTTCAATTAAATGATTTCACTTTGGTAGTTTACCTTCATGTTGGTCTTTAAATACTTACTCGTAATCTTATGTTTACATGTGTATGCGTGTCTTTGTCTGTCTTTCTGTCTGTCTGTCTATCTATATATATATATATATATATATATATATATATATATATATATATATATATATATATATATATATATATCAGTATCTGTATCTGTATCTGTATCTGTGTGTCTCTGTTTATTCGAGTGTTTCTGTACCTGCCTATGCTCACGCTTGTGAGATATATTGATTTTAATCATTTGAGAAGTTCATTCTTAGAAATACAAAATCCATTCTCTTCTCTCTTTTTTTCGTAGATCAGAGAAAACATTTCTGGCATTACAGTATTCGCTTTTCGTCATATTCATTTACCATTCAACATATGTACTCATTAATATGCATGATATAATGCTAGCTGTAATACTTGATAAATTTCATGTTTATTTCTGTTGATATTATTCATAATATATTTCATTTTTCTTTCCGATTCCAGGCTAGCTACCAAGCAAAACATTGAGGATGTTAATTATTAGAAATACCGTTTGATTTTTTATCTATTATGCACAGCAATTCGTCTTTCTGTGTTCGATAGTGTACAACACATATTGTAGTAACTCTATGATATATAGAGAATGCAGACGTCATTCTCCATTCTACAACTCAAACTATCATTCCTTTCATTACATTTAGAGCCATTTCTAAATATGTATGATATTCAAAATGCAAAAAGACCTGAAATCTGGATGTCAAAAATGTGTGTATGTGATGTACACTATCAAATAGTTGTAAGGGGATACAACATAGTTCTTTTACTTCAAAACGGCCATTATTCTGAGATTTTTTGTACTATTTTCTGGTTTTTAATGATTTTATCGTCATTCAATTTTGCGATTCTTCTTTAGAATATTTTTCTAAGACACCACTGCTAACAACATTCATTTCTATTTGGATAACATGTAACCATTGTCTATTCAGGTATCCATTAATTGTGATCTTCAGAACAAAGATCTCATCCACGTGCACTGTCATATCATAGTATCCAGCACATGTTTGGCTATTAGTTTGTTTTTTGAAAAATTAATCTAACATTGTCTATCAACCATGTTTGTTTTCGTATGAATACACTAAATTATCCCTCTGTAAACATAAACTATTTTCTTACTTGACTTTGTTGCTATGGATTCGTATACACTAATAACATTGTATGTAAACAATTACATATAGCAGAGTAAAGAATTATAACAAAGAAATGTGTTTTTCATCGGTGTTTTGTAGCTCCCAGTGTAACTTTGTTAAACTGAAATCAACCAATTGTACTTGTCAATATATGGGTTTGTAACTGAACACATATAAAGAATAACACCCAATCAATATTTATGTATATGTATGTGCACGTGGACAGAGAAGAATCAAACTAGGCAAAACAAACGTTATGAAAATGACCTTTGGAAGTTATACTCAACATAATATCATTTAATAAATTCTTTCTTTCAAATTTGTAATCAGCTATATACTGGAGATACTGTAGGGTACTTTTTGACTTTGTTTACTTAAACTCATTCAAATTATCGATACAAGTACTTAACATTGCACACGTGACTTCTTATTGACTATGTTAACCAATAATGGATTGTCTGAATGATATCATAGGCAAGGCATAATTACGACATGCATACATGACGATTGGTGTTTGCTATGACGTTACAATGGATGGTATAAACACAATGGGTTGTTATTATAGTCAATATAGTGATCGCCCTCTATGTTTTGGATGACAGAGTAACTGAGCTAAACATTAATTTGAATATTCATGTATCCTTATTTACACAACAAAGCAATTCAAAAGAAATAAGATCACCTCTGTAAGTAACTAATACTTGTGGTAAAACACCTTGTCCACCATGATTTTACGTGCAATGTCGTTATCATGTCTGCTGATTGTGCTATTGTTAAGACAACCCAACTTTGGAATAAAAACTCCATCATATGTCATGGAGAATATTGTATACCCTAGTGAGGTTAATTGTTCATTCATCGTCAACAAATATTCTGAATTGTGTTAAATGTCACTTTAGACTGTTTTCGTGTAAAGTCAAATGGATGGATTTATATCTCAACTAAAATCCATCACTTTAAAAACCATAAATTCAAACATTGAAAATCTAACAAACTTGTACATTATTCAAAACATCCCAAGTTTAGGTAAATTTGACAGAAAGGGATTCTATCTCGACTAAGTCAAAGTTCAAAAAAAAATACATCATTTTCGATTTATTTCAATAGAAATTCAGTGGTCAATGCATCCAACTTTATCTTCGTATGTAATGTCTTATCCTTAGTAAACTTGACTGAAAGAGGGCGGTTTATTCTCTTTCGACGGTCAATACCAAGAAAACCATCTCTGTTGACGAATTTCAATACCTAAGACAAAATCAACTTTGTAATAGTGTATTGAATACGTGTTTAAATCTAACATAACAATTCGTCTTAACTTGACAGAAAGAAATAGATTTATCCTATCTCGATTAGGTCAAAGGTCAAAGACAGTAAAACCAACATGCTGCTGACGAGTTTGAATTACAAAGAAAATAAGGTTTTATGCATTGAACAAAAATTAAAATTTACAATATCAGAATTCAGAGTAAATTTAACCGAAAGAAATAGATTTATTCTATATCGACTAAGTTAAAGACTGTGTTTATGACGTCATAATACTGTAAACAAAATGAATGAAATTATACCAATAAATATGTAGCGTTGCCTGGAAACAATTTGTCATATTGATTTTTATATATTACAGGTTGAAATTGTCATCACGTCGAGTCTGTTTCTTCCTAATAACACAGAATTAAAATAATAAGGTAATGGTGATAAACAGTTGGGAATAGGAAAAAAGTCAGTATATGTTTCTAGTTGAGTCACTATACGTCACTGGTGAAGAGGTCACTGAATTTGCATACCTACTTTTATGACGTGTTATTCAAATTGATACCATATTTGTCGTGGGAAATCAATGTTGTCACCACTTACGTTTTGCTGTGTTTTAAAGAAAGAGACCGTCTTGGTGTTTTGTATTCTGTAAGGTGTTGGGTGAAATTTGAGAGTGTATGAGTATACGTCATAACTAAACATAACCTGATTTATCAGACTCAATATGTTTCTTGTATTTGACAGTCAAAACTTAGATTTGACAAGATTGTTTTTAAATTGTTACTATGATGAAAACTTACCCGTGTAAGTGATGAGGCTTCAAACCATAGTGTTATCAAGATTGGGGTCAAAGGTTATCTGGGTCTTCTTAGAAAATGGTGCTGAAATAAACTAGTTGTCTTTATGCCATAAGTTCCTTTCACAAACCGTATCTGGGAGCCAAGACTGGTTCGTCCCATTGCGTTACTTGACATACTCCCCCAACTCCAAACCACCGCCCTTCTTCCCGCCTATCTAAATTGACCCGCCCCTAATGGCGTACTGAAGATTGAGGTCAACGGTCAAAGGTTATCTATTTTTCATGACCATTATCATAAAATGACGCTGAGACAAATTATTCATATGACGCTGTGTTCTACCGGTCCAATTCCTATTCTGACCCTGGTCGATTTCCGAAATCATATCACCAACATCAGCTAGCAGATAAGACTGGTCTGTCTCATTACGTTACTTGATGTACTGTATGATAATAAAAAGTACTCACATACAGACATCCCTTTTCCTCCATTCACACCCTACATGAACAACACATTAAACACTACATTCCTACCCCACCTCCATCCCCGAGTTCGTTCACCACAAAACTATTATGAATATATCGGCATAACACCAGTCAAACATTTCAATCTTGTCATTCTATGAAAACCTGAATTGAACAAAGATTTAAAGTGAACATGCAATATATAAGGTCATCTGCACGATGTTACTGCCGTCCTTAGTGGGTTTCATTATTTTTACACACGTAGTTAGGGCGCCACCAACAATTAGGTAGTGTACGGACGCCAAACGACAAAGCCCTTATCTGCATATGCGTACAAAGCCACGCCTTCCTTTGGTAGTTCCTTAGTTGTATATCCAAATTTTTACAAATGCGTTCAATAACCTGTATTGCAAATATCGCTTTATGTTCAATTTATTTTATTAGTTGGCTCTATAAGCCAAGGAAAGAAACGGTTTGACGTTAACCCCACTGTCAGCAAAATTAACTTCAGACCACAAACCCAGTATTTTGTTTAAATCTCTGGGTCAGCCAGTCTGGCTTCCTGACTTCATGACTTAAAGTGCACCATGAACTGTCAAAGCTGTCAAAAGTCACTGATTCTGGCTGGCATAATTTTGAAACGAATGTGATAAAGTCAGTATGCGACAGCATGGATGTATTAGGGAGATACATCCTAGCTGTCAAAAGTCACAGATTCTGGCTGGCATAATTTGGAAACGAATGTGATAAAGTCAGTATGTGCCAGCATGGATGTATTAGGGGAGATACATCTATGTTGAGAAGGTCTAACAAAATATGGCCATGTATTTAGTATGCATTGCTACTGTATTTGCTGTTTGACGACAACCAGCACTATTCTTTTACTTCATAGACCCATCTTTGGTGAAGGGTCTATATTTACTTCCATTGTTTAGAGGTGTAAACGTTTTTTAGTATCAATTTCCATTCTAGTGGCTTTGCCGACCTGATTCTCACGAACAACATTTAAAAATCCTTTGTCAGCCGTTTTGTTATATATCTATGTATGCTAACAGAACCAAGTGGTCGATGGACGGACGGACTGAATGACAGTCTATGACATTGTGGATTCTTTTTATTTTCTTATCCTGCCGTAGAGGGCTTCGATTTTCTATATTCTTTGCTCGATTAAAGATGTCCGTTCCAGAGAAATGAGGTCGCCTGAACATATGCTCTGAAATAGTAATATGTATATTAAATATGAATATAAATACATGAAATGCTACAGAAAGTTTAAAACCTAAAGCAACTCTTGAGATTTGTTTATGTATCGCACGACAACTCCCTAAAATAGTATTGTACATAACTATGGCAACTGTGTATAAGAAGGGGTCTTCTATACTTTGGCGCGAGGCATCTTGGGAAAAAACTACGTTAGGACCTCTTTTACGTGTGTATTTGACCGTGTTTTTTTAATTTAACTTGTTTTATAATGCGGTTTTGTGTGTGCTTTTTATATTTAGGGTGCTTTTTAGCTTGTTGTGTTCTTTTTCTCTCCCGAAATAAAGTATTAATAATGATTTTAAAACAATGGCCTAAGCTTGTTTTGACTTTAAAGGGGTCCTTTAATATACAATGCAAATAACAGTTTTGGTCAAATTGCAAATCAAGTAAGAAGGGTCAGAAATCTAGTCCCTTCTTTGGATTCATTGGGCAAATTAGATATGTCCAAATTATTTAAATTGCATATGAGCAGGTCATACCAGTTCTCATTGACTCCGGAACCGACGGTTCGCATAACAACATGTTGAGTAAAGTAATTGTTTTAAATAACATAAGAGATACATGTATAGGAACATCATAAAGGGGAGATGAACTAGTTGTTAATTTAGCGAAGTCAGTGAGAAAGTCTAATAAAATATGGCCGCGTTTTTACCATTCATTGCTGTTTTATTTGTAGCTTGACGACTACCAGCATTATTCGTTTACTGCCATAAATTTGAAGTGTTAGCGGGTTTTTTTACTATAAATTTCTATTTTAGTGGTACCCACTGACAACGTTTGCATATGCTTTGTCAGCAATTGGAAATGTTTTATGCATCTATGCCACCGGAACCAGGAGACCGATGATATTCCAACACCTAATTATTAGAAAATTTAATTAAATTCATCAATGAATTCTTTTCTTTTTTTAAAAAAAAAAGAAGATAAATAAAAGCAAATACATGAATAAAAATCACAAAATAGCAGAATAACAGTTCCTTAACATATTGTTCAAATAGTTTTTCATACCCCGCTAATGAATCCCTCCCATGTGCCGATGATAGCTATACAGAATCTGCAGTTGCAGTGTTATATTTATGCTATCAAAACCACTACCGCAGATACATACATACATACATACATACATACATACATACATACATACATACATACATACATACATACATACATACACAAACACACAAGATGCCAAGATTCCATGCTTACATTTAATGTCTAAATCATACATTGCTGCCAAAGTTACACTCTGAATATTTGCTTATAAAACTCATCCTAGTATTATATTATATATTTATATGTATACAATCATCGGGAACCTTACATTCTTAACCCAAATATTTCGAGACTGAGTTCCTCTTCCACGATAGTACTGTCAAAGTAAGCAAGTTCTGTCAAATTATAAATGCTACAGGCAGCAGATATTGTCACGTAAAATCATGACCTTGTCTTGGTATGGTATGAATGTTAATTTGGATTGGCTGTCCAATGCTTTGGTTATTTTGCTACTGTTTTCTATTTATACCATTATTGTGTGGAACTAAGTTTAGATTTACATCGACACACGTGATTGGCGGTAGGTTTTATCTGGTGTTTGTTTTCTTCTTTTTTTCAATACCCCAACCCACCTTCACCCCCGTCGTCCAATGAAAGCTTGTGCGTCAGACCAGCGAAATAAATAAAGTGTAGGTGAAGGTCTATTCTAAGAACTCGACTAATGCTCATGTTTTTGAGTTTGGTATTATTGTGTATTAGAACATATTTGGAATGAGGTATGTTTGAGCGCGAAATCGATTCATTGATGCAACATATAAAACACAACTGAAACTATTGTTATTTTTTCCCCAAAAAGTTGCTTGGTTTTAAAAAGGCTATATCTCACCTCGCTAAGGCCTGTTTGTCACAGACACGCCTGGTGCTCGTGAGAGGCAAATCTAAACATTCCATCAAATCGTGTGAGATATTCCCATCTCAGCCAATGAGTGTATAAAATGTATTACTACAGAAAGCTGCAGTCTTGAACAAATAAACACACGTAAGCACTCGAGTACACCCACACACACACACACACACACACGCAGACAGACACAAACACAAACACAAACAAACAAACAAACACACACAAACAAACAAACAAACAAACAAACAAACAAACAGACAAACAAACACAAACACAAACAAACAAACAAACAAACAAACAAACAAACACAAAAACAAACCAACAAACAAACAAACTAGCCAGCTTGTACGCTTGCATTTGGACATGTGAGTGAGATTGTGAATACTATTACAAGCACAAAACCTTAACCAAAACGTCATCTGCCCCGACAAAAATTTAACTAACACCGCTACATTGTATTGCCTGACTCAAAAACAGTCTTACCAACAATGCTACATTTTATTGTCTGTCGCAGCAAACATCTGTCCAACAGAGAAGATATCAATCCAGCAAGACAATACAATTTACCGGTCTGACAATTTGGCCAGGTTTTGAGATTTTAAGTGGACTGTATGTGTATACATTTGGGTCAGAGGGTTAGAGCTTATCGGCAAGTGTTCATAAACATCGAACAAATTACATGTTCACATCTGTTTCGGACATACTATATTTATAATATTCAATTCCCTCTCCAATTCCAGCGTTAAACACGAATTTCAATAAATCATATACCTGCAAGTTTATGAGGACAATAGAAAAACAATAGATGCATTTGACATCCATACGTCCTTGCTTTATATAGATATATAGAATAGAAAGGACATCAATCACAGTTTATATTCACCACTATATCACTAGTTTTACGGAGGGCTGAAGCAGTCAGGCATATCCCAGGTAGGATTAGGAGCGAGAGAGAGAGAGAGAGAGAGAGAGAGAGAGAGAGAGAGAGAGAGAGAGAGAGAGAGAGAGAGAGAGAGAGAGAGAGAGAGACACACACACACACACACACAGGGAGTGAAGCCTAAGGTAATTCGCCGTTTCGAACGTTATATTATAGATTATCAAGAATATCGCAACAGAACTGAAGATAATGCGATTTACAAGTATATTGTTTGTCACCTGTGTTCTGACAGGCATCGTCCACAGCTACGATGGTAAGTACCATATTTTATTATGGTATTTTTATTAACGAGCTCGCGGCAAGTAGGAAGATGGACGGACGGATGGATGGATGGATAAATTAGTTAAAAGATAGATGGATAGTCTTATTTACTTATTTATTTATTTATCTTTATATTTACTGATTTACTGATTGGTTGATTTATTCATTCATTCATTTATTCATGTGTCTGTTTATGTTTTCTTGCTTATAATCTTTTACTTATTTGCTTATTTGTTTGTTTATCTGTATATATATTCATAGTTCTGCTGTAATTACTAACCCAATGATTTTACTTATTTCATAGCAATGATCAATACTCATTTTTACTCCTAAATTTAAGGGCTCCGAGGAATATTCAAGCCAGACTCAAATGTACAGCTAACTAATCATAGAGAAGGTAACAGCGACCACTGGGGAAGTAGCAACCAAAATACCAACAATGAAACGAGTAACTACAAACAAGCCCACCACCATCGTGGCGGAACAAGCAATCACTGGGGAGATATTCCGACAGCAGAAACAACACCACCTAACGTAGTAATCAACTAAAGAATATGACAGAGATACGGGGAAATAATAGTTACTTTCAAAACGTAAATGTCATTATACATGCCTCGTAATGTAATTATGTCAAAGTGAACTGGTATTAAATGCACATACAGAATAACATGCATGTGTAGTGTATTTTTCACTTCAGGTTCAGTATGTATGTATGTATGTATGTATGTATGTATGTATGCGTGTATGTATGTATGTATGTATGTATGTATGTATGTATGTATGTATGTATGTATGTGTATGTATGTGTGTATATGTGTATGTATGTATGTATGTATGCACGCACGCACGCACACACACATACATACATACATACATACATACATACATACATACATACATACATACATACATACATACGATGGCTGTCTATCTCCGTCTGTCCCTCTGTTTCTCTTTCTTCTAACTCTGTTTACCTTATAAACATAGTTGAATCTTTCATGTTTATGAAAATGAGCTCCTCTCAATGGTGATAATACTTGCCTGTTATTGGCTCACCCTTGATGTCGTCGATTATCACCCACATTTCCTTGACATATATTCCACATTTCTCCGACTTGATGCAAAAGACGTGTAATTACGATGTCGACGGCAATAACTTCGGAAACCGATACCGGCGAACAGAGAAACGAAACAATTAACATTGAGAGTGGACAATGGTCTGCTTTACTTCGAGAATTCGCATTGAATACCACAGCACACGGACTGGCAAAAATATGTATAAGTAAATCGCACATTGGTCGATTTGTGTGGGCTATCCTGTGTTTGATCGGTGTCATAGCGTTCATCGCTCAAGCTACAACTCTGTGCTTGCAGTATTTTGATTACAACACCAATGTTAAGGTAAGTTTGGGTACTTTTTGAATATCTTCGAGTTCTTTTTTTGTCTAAGATGCCCCTACCCCTACCCCAAACTCCAAAGTAATAGTACCAGAGGTTTCTCCGCTGCCCTCTATACCCAAAGTGATATCATACCACTTTTTTGAAAATTAAACCTTTTCTCATACCGAACCTTAAACTAACAATAGGTTTTTTAAACATTCGTTGTGTGTTGGATTTTGGACCCTCTCTAATATGAATGGAAATGCGGTTGAGCATCCGGATAATCAAGGGTAACTCAAGAATTGTGGGTGATTCATCTTTTACGTTCAGAAATACAAAATGTTATAAGCGTTGTGCTGCCAAGTAGACCGTGGCGATATTACAGTTAATTATTCATTGAAATTACTATATTATTATAATAACAAGTTACCCCGTGTAAATTGTTAATGATTAACTTTGAACGATTACATTTAAGTTGTGAAAAGGGACACTGCTGGGGAGATATATAGCGCGAACACATAATTCAAAGGGGTGGTGAGTGCAGACGTGTTTTATGTCATATAGTTTGCTGCATATCACAATATTCTTCTAGAATGATACTTACTTACAAACTCCTGTCCATCAACTGCATTAACAAAATGCACACGTTGACAAGTTTTGTACATCATGTACGCTTTGTTTAATCAACGCTTTTTGTCTGCCGAGTAAAATCGTTCATAGACACAGCTTCTACCACTTTTAATGGCGTTAAGATTACAAAGAGACCATCGTTTGATTAATGACACTAACCACAGGGTGGTAAAATTCATGTTTTATTTAGCTGTCCGATACATGTCAATAACAATGTGCTGTGATTTCCTTTATTGGCACGTGTTATTTCATGTCTCGTCGCTTTTCAATACACTATTATGACTATATGAAAATATCACCATACATTATACCAGTTTATCTACAATCTATAAAAAATGAAATGTCACTAGTGTAATGACCATCCATTAAGATACCATTGTGGTTCAGTAATTATCTCCAGGCAGTGTCAATATTTGAATATCCGTTCTATTGCTTAAACGTCTATGTCTTAGAGGTTCAGTGTTGAAAAGACACGTCTTGAAAAGATGATGATACATTTTCACACCTAGTTTGTAAGGAAAATAAAAGTGAAAGTTTGCTTCTTTGATCACGCGATTTAACAAAATGCAGGGATATGTTTCATGCATTTCCGTACATCCAGGGGGCATTTTGTAATCGTTTGGTCTAAATGTTCAGCAATTGTCAACAACGTGACTGGTTATCAAACGTGTTTGCAGCATTTAGCAACACTTGTCATGCGTAATAATACTCGCTACGTTTGATTCTGAGCATAACATAAGATATAATGTAGCTAAAATGATGTGGGCTTGGTGTTTATTTGGATCATGGGACATTACGTTTTTGACACTAAAATAGACATATTTCAACTCAAGACTTTAACAATAACAGAGACACAATAAACACATTCTTTACCCAATCACAGTGAATACTGTAAAAACAGTCTTCTAATGAAAACATTACACATGGAGTTGACGATTTTAATAGCTGCAATTGTTTCAACATTTCAACTTGACTACTTCTACATTACGACTGTGCACAGCAGCTATGTGATTTTTTCTTTTAAATTAGAAGTTGTCTGACGGTGCGTAATAAATGTCATGTGGCATGAGTGAAACACTAAGCCTAGATAATTTTAACTGTAATGGGCATTATATTAAAGTTGCATCACATCTCTCTCGCAATCAGAAGTATTTGGTAACAGTAAAATGAAAACTAATCAAGATTTAGCCAGAATAAGCAGTTTAGATATTAACTTCTCACGATGAATTCTGAGAAAAAATAAATCGAAGTTCGAAAACAGATACTCTCGTATCTGTGTGTTTCATTTATTCACTTTCAGAAATCAAATAAACTGATCTATGCAAATTTCATTTCAGGTCGATATTGTGTCGTCATCAAACCTGACATTTCCTAGTGTAACGGTCTGTAACACCAATAAGCTGCGGAGGTCAGCGCTACGGAAATCAGAACATTGGAGAATTGAGATTGTAGATGAAGACATCGTTCTACCCTACTATGGTACAACAAACAAACAAAAACAAATTCACACACACACACACACACACACACACACACACACACACAAACTCGCGAGCGCACGCACGTACGCACGCACGCAAGGCGGCACACTTACATACTCACACATGCACACTTACATACTCATACATACATACATACATACATACATACATACATACATACATACATACATACATACGCACGCACGCACGCACGCACGCACACACACACACACACACACACACACACACACACACATACATACATACATACATACATACATACATACATACATACATACATACATACATATACGCATATATGACATCGAATTATTGATGATCAGCCATTGAAAAACGCCTTTGCGGTATTTCAAAATTATTCTGGTATGTTCTTATAAGACGACGAAGTGTCAAAAATGGCATTTATATTACTGTAACAGTTCATGACCATACACACATCTCCCATCGTTGGCGAATCACACAACATCAGTGAGGACAATTACAGATACGGTTGTAACGAAAAAATAATATTTTTCGGAGAATGCTATTATGAACCCATCATACCATGTCTTTTAACAGTTTAGGGTACAAATGCCATCATTTTTACAACGACCATTGTTTTTAAAAAAAAAACCTTATTTATAGAGACAAAATACTAGCGTGTGATAAATTATTAGGGTTAGGATAGTGGAAATGAGGTCACGAATATGCCACGAATATGGTGAATGAATGAGTGAGTGAGTGAGTGAGTGAGTGAGTGAGTGAGTGAGTAAAGATACATTTCAAATATTTGCTTACAGGAACGCTCGTCCGTGTGTGGCTGTTCATTGCATGTTAATTTTCCTTTTCACCTTAGCTCCGTGCCGATCTGGTGATTTCAACTGTGCTAATGGTCAGTTTTGTGTAAAATCATATTTGGTATGTGATGGTATTAACCATTGTCAGGATAGGAGTGATGAATGGAGTTGTCACTATGGTATGTAAATAAATCTATCAAGCGTAACTGGAATTAAAGTTGTTACCTGCGATATGTAAAATGTCACATCCTGTACCATGTATCGCCATTGATGGCGTCATATAGTCCCAGACTCGGACGACACGTGTTCACACTGCTATCTTTGGTCTAACCGGTCTTTGTTCTGAATCTTCTCTGAGCTTGGCTCGAACCAAACAGTCCACACGTGTCTTTTAAAGCTTCGCTCAGGCCTGGCCTTTCCTAGCTGAATGTCCAGGTATGAACCCCAAATATAGAAGGTAGTAATTGTATTTTATAGCTGAAAGTCCATGTCTTTTAACAGTTTAGGGTACAAATGCCATCATTTTTACAACGACCTTTGTCTTTAAAAAAAATAAGAAGGTACAATTGTATTTCTTCATTAGTATAGTATATAGACAATCCTATTCCTTGTTACTATGGTATGTGAACAATATATCATGTTACTATGGCAAGTAAACAATATTATCTCCAATTACTAGAGCGTGAGATCTTATCCCTTGTTCCGATGGTAGGTGAACAAACATCAGTTTAATAGGTTGATACTATGAAAAATTAATAACAAATAGTGAAACGACCCATTTTGATATTGTTGAAGTTTTGTGAAATACTGAACTGATTTTATGGAAGAAAACCTTTGAGAGGCTATCTAAACGATAACATAATTTGCTTGTTTGTTTGTTTCTTTGTTTGTTTGTTTGTTTGTTTGTTTTAGTATTTGTTAAATTCATATATTAGAAAGGTGTTTTGTAAACATTTACTTGATGTGACTGCTACAAAAATATAAATGGCATCCTGTAATTTGATGTATTGTTTGTTTGTTTGTTTGTTTGTTTGTTTGTTTGTTTGTTTGTTTGTTTGTTTGTTGTTTGTTTGTCTGTTTATTTATTTGTTTGTTTGTTTGTTTGTTTGTTACAAAATAAAGTTTTCATCTGTTGATGTAAACACCCTCTTCTTTACTTTTTCATACAGGTAAATGTGGTAAGAGTCAGTTTCGTTGTGAATCTGGCAGTGCCAATGGATACTGCATTGATGAACGATGGAGATGCGATCGTAAAGCTGACTGTTACCATGGAGAAGATGAAGCAGACTGTGGTATGTTCTTTGTTATGGAGTACCTGTTGTTAATTGTATGTACTTGACTCCTGACATCATCTGATGTGTGGATTATAATCACAGCGTCACTAAAACGTCACTAAAATAATTATACCAGTACCAGTATCAGTTATATAAAAGAAAAATCTGGGAAAGTAATGGCAATTTAGAAGGTTTTGACTCATACTTCGAACACAGCAGAACCAGTGACGTAGACATGCGTCGTCGTGACATAAACACGCGTTGCCGTGACGTAGAACGACCAGAATGTATATTCCATATGTTTGGCATGCATGGTATAAATAATGATTATCTGATGAGAATCAAGGAAACAGTTTAGAAGTACTAGTCTTGTTCATGGCCCGTACATTTTTTTCTACATTTCAAATCGATAATGGGACGCAACGAGCATACGGTAATTGTTTAACTGAAAACATGATACTTCTCAAGATAATAAGGAATTGCAGCTCGTATTATTACTTTTACTATACACAGTTTGAAGGTTCCTTTAGGTATATGCCAATTTCTTTTATTTGTCACATAGAGTGCAACACAGACGAGTTTAAATGTATGGATAGCCAACGTAGCTGCATATTACGTCATATGTTATGTGATGGCGTCATTGACTGTTTAGATGGTAGCGATGAACTACAGACAACTTGCGGTAAGACTAAACAACATTCTACTCTTCATATCTCTCTGTATTTTGCAACAGAAATGTGTGTAAAGACAGATTAGATCAGTTTTCTTGTTTCTTTTCTCTGCATGTACTAGTATTCGATTTCAAATCCAACAATATATCTGTTGTAAATGAATCAAAATAATTCTGACTTATTGAATCGAATATCATTTTTAAAGGTGGCGGCAGAATAGCCCTAACACATTGTATTCGTGTTAATCATGAGTTGAATGGTGTGATTATGAAAGCAGTCATATGGGTTGAAATTCGCTATGTATTTTTTATTTTTTTTATTTTCCTATTTAGAAAATCAATGTGAAATAACATAGACTAAGTCTGTTTGTCACTCTATCCATTGTAAAAAGCTAAGCAATGTGTAAAATGTTTGTTATTGTACGTACGTACATTTTACACATTTATTTATTTTTTTTTGCAATTGATTGAGTTACAAACAAAGATTTTGCACATGCTGTATCACATTGATTTCCAAGCCTTGATAAAATTGTTTTATAAGTTTAAAAAAAATGTCCAATCCTTATCCATATGTCCATTTCAGACTTAGATAAAATAGACTCAAAGTCATGAGGGTGTTCTTCGTTGAAATTACGCCCTTAAAGGACTTAAAATGTAATCTGCATTTCAGACAGAGTCTTCCTTACATGTATGTCGTACGTCTACGTTTCTGTTACAGCAATATCTCACTTTACCAAGACATCTGACATTTCATTGGATATCGATGATGCTGACGTCATTGGCAACGTCACAGTTGAAATGTGTGCAGTTACATGTTTGCAATATGAAGACTGGGAGTGTCTATCGTTTGATTACAATGACGATGATCAAATTTGCCGAATAAACCCGAGTAGAAAAGACGACTATTTCCATATATGGCCATCTCTTCATTATGACAACTATTTGAAAACAGCACCAGGTATATAAATATATATATATATGTTTGTTTGTTTGTTTGTATGTATGTATGTATGTATGTATGTATGTATGTATGTATGTATGTATGTATGTATGTATGTATGTGTGTATGTATGTATGTATGTATGTATGTATGTATGTATGTATGTATGTATGTATGTATGTTTATTTGTCTGTTTATTTATTTATTTATTTATTTATTTATTTATTTATTTATTTATTTATTTATTTATTTAGTTAGTTAGTTAGTTATTTAGTTAGTTATTCATTCATTCATTTGTTTGTTTGTTTGTTTGTTTGTTTGTTTGTTTGTATACGTTTGTATATATGATTTGAACTAGGATGGATGAAGACTAATATGATTGATTCAACACTGCTGGTTTGAATACTCCAATGGGTTGTTTCAGACAGTCTTGATTGTTAGATTGTTCCAGTCAATCAATATGCATGAATAAAAAAAGTATTTGTATATTTAAGTTTGTTCAGCATATACGTCATATTGATGATAAATAAATTATGTAAAAATAAACAATGTTTGCCAAGAGTTACATGTCCAGTACGATGCAACATTTTAAAAGGTATATTTTATATATGTTTTTGTCTAGAAAATGGAGATTTGAGTGAGAAAGAGAAAATGAAGTTCAAACACTATCCTAACACTGACGTCACGGGGATTCTTAAAACTTTTATCGGCCATGTAAGTGTGACACAATGTGCACAGAGATGTCTAAACGAAGATGACTTTGAATGCAATGGTTTTATCAGCCGTGTGTTGACCTTTCACTGTTGGTTGACGTCATCAAATTACACTGCAAAGCTCGTGGAGTACAAGATGGAACCAAACTTGGACTTTTATGAACGCCGAGGTAGGTATTCTACCATAGTATTAATCTTATACTTCATGTATAATCAAAGTTTCGTGTATTATGTATTTATGAATTACAACCCTTACTAGTGAGGTTCAGCCAAAAAAAATAATGGAATACTAGAAAAGAACATGAAAAGGGCATTTATAAATATATCCGATAATTTAAAATATTTTATTGCAATTTCATCATCAAAGGCTCATATCTAATGGTATTGAGAATTGCCATTGAATTCATAATGATTCATTCACTACGTCTCACCTCATAAAATCATAACTCAGTCATAACTCTATTATGCAATTTAAAAAGTCAAATCTTCCAAGCTTTTTATATATCAGATTGCACCACGCACAAACCGAGCTATTATGTTTAAACAGAAAATATGAATTCTATATCCTGGTCGTTCTACGACACAATGTGTGTTTGTGTCATTGGATTGCGATGTTTTATGTATGATACAAAGCGTTCAAAATGTGAGTTATTTTTCACATGTTTTATACATTATGTTTCCATCATTCTCTTCTTCATTGCACCATAGAATATTCGTGGCCTATGAGTTTTGCTAATGCTCGTCTTCAACTTGTAATGACAAGACCATTGTGGTTATGCTTCCAGTGGCTGGATAAGAAAAATGGAAAATAATAACTGTTTACAGCCATTTTCATGATAGTATTCGCTTGCTTAGTTTGATACAATCACGCAGAAAGGAACAAGAAACTGCACATTCTGAACTTTCAGACGGGAAGATCACAATCACTTGCTACGTTTTGTCTAAGAGAAATGCTCCATTTAACCGTACTGCAGATAGGTGGACAGTAAAGATTTGACATCTGCATGTGATGTCTGTATGGTATAATTATTCATTTCATTTAGACAAAATGTAACAATAAACTGTTTTCATTCAATCTTACTGTCTAAGTGTAGCATATGCAGTTTATCATTAGTTTCTATGTGATTATATCAAACAGACCCAGCGAACACTAACATGGAAAAGGTTGTATCCATTTGTAATTAAAGATTCGTGTTGTTCTCATGCAGGTACGGAGTGTTACACATTGGACAATGGAGTTGATTACCGTGGACGTGTCTCTATCACCGCAAATGGTTACGTATGCCAGCATTGGAGTACAAAGTATCCACATAACCATTACTATGATAAAAGCAGTGAGGGCATTGGTGACCACAATTTTTGTCGTAACCCTGGAAATAACCCTGAAGACACTACATGGTGCTATACTACAGACCCGTCTGTACGGTATGATACTTGCAACATCGGTCAACCTCGTGTGCGTTGTTACTCACCTTCAGAAAATAGGGAATGCTTTGCTTCAGTTGACGGTTCTGATTACAGAGGGATAATTTCAACAACAATCATGGGATACACCTGTCAAAAATGGTCATCACAATTCCCTCATAGTCACCACTATACTCCTGAGGTTTATACAACAGACGGTCTCGGTGATCACAATTTCTGTCGTAATCCCCATCGTGATGAGATGAAACCTTGGTGTTATACAACGAATCCATTGATACGATGGGACTACTGTGACGTTGGACAACCTGATGACACCTGTCCTGATGGAGATTCTGGTAACTATGTCCTTTTAACGCAATGTTGTAGTTGTTGTTGTTGTTGTTGTTGTTGTAGTAGTAGTAGTAGTAGTAGTAGTAGTAGTAGTAGTATTTGTTGTTGTTGTTGTTGTTGTTGTTGTTGTTGATGATGACGACGACGACAAATATTTGATGTTGTACTGAGGTATAAATCTTGACAATTAAATTTCCATGCATAGCATTCTGTTAACATTCTTATATGTTAATACCGTCAGGGCTAAACTGTTACTACCAGCCACGTGCTACCGACTATCGAGGTCACGTGTCATCAACGGTGAATGGCCGCACCTGTCAAAAGTGGAGTAAACAGGATCCCCACTTACACCCGTTTCTACCAGAATTCAATGTTCATCCCGGGATAGGAGATCACAACTACTGCCGTAACCCAGCTGGGTTTTGGAAGACAGCATGGTGTTATACTACGGATCCTGAAGTGGAGTGGGAGATTTGTGATGTGGGAAACCATGCATACTGTAAAACAGGTATTAATTTTTTTGTCAATTTTTAGGACATGCTTAAAGACGATACTGAAAAACAGGGCCCTTACCAAATGCAGTTCATGTTGATTCCATAATTATTTTTCGATAGGTGTCAAAAATGTTTTTAATTTTTTTTGTATACATAGCCCAACCATTGCTAGAATTCATGGAGCAGCCATTTAATAGCACACAGCATAACTACAGTGTGATCATCCCAAGTATTGACATTGAAGACTGTGCCGCCAAATGTCTTCAGAGTGATGGATTTACATGTGTGGCATTCGATTATTCCATTGATAATGAAACATGTTACTCATCTGGTGACAACCCAGCGTTTTATAGAGTTATTGATAAAAACGAAACGGTGGTTCGGTATTTACGACATATTGCAGGTGAGATAGTTTTTCTGCTAATCATCTTATGCTACGAACAAAGGATGGCAATCCCTACCCCCGGCACTGGATACGCAGACGGAAGTGAGCAGCCCCCTTAGGAGAGCTTCATTTATTTCAATTGAAGGGCTTGGGAATTGGGGGGGGGGGGAGTCATTTTGTATAAATCTGTTCTAAACAGTTTATGGTTATATTTTTGAACATGACATTAGGGTAGAGTCATATTTTACTTTGATTCATTGTATTGTGTAACGTTGCATTGCATTGTTTTGTGATTTTCGGCATCGCACCACTTCCACTAGTTCGAGGGTTCACTGCTGTCACATCAACACTATTGCCACCATTTTACCGGCAGTCAAAATGCTACTGTTAACCACGTAGCGAACCAAATTGTTAGTTGTAGTGTGAGAGAAGAAGTATGTTAAATAGATCCAAACACAGGTATTGATTAATGTTGTGCCTTCAAAGAAATTTGCTGTGGTGGAAGCAGTACGAAACAACCAAAAAAAACCCTTTAAAATTATCAATATGGTGTCTCACCATTAAATATGGGTTCATGTCCCCATTTATGTCTGACAACTTTTGAAAAATCTGAACACAGGGGACAGGCAGTGGGAAATTATTTTTAAGGCAACTGAATTGAAGAAGGGCATTGTTTATTAAATGGAATCGGGGAGGGTCACATTTTACGGGCTTGATTCTCCAGCACTACCCCCCCCCCCTCCATGTAATTACGTCAAAAGACGATGCAGTGTTGAATTAATGTATGTGTCAGTTACAATTTCTGGGAGTGAAATGGCACTGATAATCTGCTATATAATTGAAGAAATTTCACTAGTAATAGCACAACATTGCAATTAAGTGTTACCGAAGTAATACTACACTACTTTGCACCAAGGTGCATGTATTATAATATACTGCACCTTTAGTTACCAAACTTGAGATTATAAGTTCCTGAATTAATACTAAAGCTGTGTCTCACAATGTTATTTTTTGCAAGATGATAAAGTGATTTTAACGAATTTTATATACTACGCTGACCGTTACATACCGAATGGGTATCTTCAAAAGTTAACCAATGTGACAGTCAAGGAGTGCGCTGAAACGTGCTTAGGTGTGATTACCTTTCACTGTCGATCATTTGACTACCATCCGTCGTCATTGAGTTGTCTCCTACATGACAAGGCCATGTCAGCCATCTTGGAAGATCTAATCGCTGTCGATGTCTCTTATATTCACTATGAATTAAAGGGTAAGGAATACATTTTATGATGTATCTTTTAAAGTTGTGTGATTTTTTAATTTGTCGAAACCTATGTTGTATTTGCAGAAGAAATATGACTAGGTTAAATATTATTTATATCATTTATATATCTACCATTGAAATTTCATTTTAATAATACCTTTAACCACATCCCAAATGTTATTTGACTTCTTTCGTGTGGTCTTGTTCAGAGAGTAATTATTACAGGCAGAATGCCTAATTGGGTGTACCCCTCTAGGGGTGATTGGTGCGGTAATGGCCCCTATAAAATTAGAAATGGCGCCATACAGAAGTACAACTATTGATAATCCATTTTATAAATAACCTTTTTCTCGTAATATGCCATTGGATTAAAATATTACTCACACAATGTGCATAATTAATTGACAAGCTTTAAGCTTATAGTCGTCTGATAATGTACATGCATTATTTTTTTTATTTTTTAATGGCACAATATAATACACAGTACAGGTTAGGCTAAAGTGACCACCAAGAATCACAATTCAAAGTTACAGATTGTGTTGCGCCTTAATACATTTCATACAAATTTAACAAAATTAACACAAAAATACTACATTAACACGTCTTATTCTATTTCTAGATTGGATCAAGCCAAAAGAGAGAAATATTCCTATCATACCGAACATAATATTTGCATATAATTGGTATCAAGGGCAAAGGTTACCAGGTGAAGTTGACACCATCTACCACAGGACATCCGTCGAGGAATGTGCAGTTCTCTGTTTACAGGAGAAAGACTATCTTTGTTTATCGTTTGAGTACTACACTACGAGAAGGCAGTGTTTTCTACGGAGCTCAAATCAAGAACTTGAAGACGTCGACTTGGAAGAAACTATGGAGGAAATACATTACTTTTCCCGTAAGGATGTCAGTGGTAAGATGCATTACCAGTTTTTGAATAACCTTAAAAAACGAATTACCTATATTTATGCTTTTAAAAATAGATTTTTACACAACACAATAGACACGAAATGAAAGCACCTTATTACAATTATTGAAAATAAAACAGGAATTTTTTTTTTCCAATTCTGCATGTAGTATGCCGCGAAATATCGTTTGTTTTAGCGAAACAACTTATTGTATATAATATATAAGAACAAACCTTTAATTTAAAAAGTAAGAAAGAAATCAAGTTGTATTAATGGCAGTATCAAGACTATTTAAAGGATGTCTACATGTGCATATTTCAAATGAAGTAGTGACGTCATTTTTATTGCTCTGACTGTATACAGGACCGTTAGACCAAGGCTGTCCACGTGATTATTTGAAATGTGATTCTGGTGAATGTCTTTACAAGTACGCTTTTTGTGATACCGTTATCAACTGTGCTGATAGCAGTGATGAATCAAACTGTGATGAACATGGACAAGGTATAAGAATATGGTGTTATTAAACGGGCTAACAGTCCTTATACATATATGCAAAGACAGACACGAATAACACACACACACAAACACACACACACACACACACACACACACACACACACACACACACACATATATATATATATATATATATATATATATATATATATATATATATATATATATATATATATATATATATACTATCTCTTAATTTCAGAGGCTGGTGTAGACTTCAACTTGGGTCACCTTGACAATGATAAAAGTAGTGACCTTGTACAAGAATTCATGGCAACTTACTACCGTGATAATGGTTTCGAAAAGGTCAAAGGTGAAACGCCACCCGATTGGCATGGTTTCAAAACCTTCAGCTCAAGGCCTGATTACAGTGATTTGAAAAATGTATTGAAACTAAGTCGAGAGGAAATGTTCAGGTATGGACACAAGTTTGAGGATTTCATCTTACAATGCTCTTATGATGAGGAAGACTGCTTACCAAGGTAACAGTTCCTTATGTTAATTGATATTTTTTCGCAATTTCATAGAATTCAAACTTCGATAATACATCTGTAAAGGCGAAGAATAAAGAAACTTGAGAAACACATTAGCTAAACTACGTTAAGACTCCCTTAAAAGAGTAATACACTCTCGCTGTGCTGACACATATAATACCTGTATTACTTCATTTAAGAGAAAGTATGCATAAAATGTCAAACAAAATGTTAGAAAAGTTTAATAACAAAAAAAAACGTGAATATAGAAAACAACATATGAAGCTGCGACGCTTGCGGTTCGATACAAAAAACATTAATTTGATGTTTAATATCATAACTATATCACCAATAATGTCAATTGTTTTGCATATGCTACTGTCTTCAACACAGTCAATTTACAAAATATATACATGTACGTCTTTTTGTGACCTTGAATACTGAATAACAAATGTATCCTTTTATCTCATATAACAGTGATTTCTACGCATTTCAAGACGAGAAGTATGGAAATTGTTTTAAATTCAACCACGGTAGAAACAGCAGTGCTGTCAGGATAGCGACCAAACAAGGAGCAACGTTTGGTATGTTTTAGAATAATTCATATTTATAAAGCAAAGTTTGTAAACTTTGTTGAACTTCGTAATACTTTTATTTGAGTAAAAAGGGCATCTGATATAAACTGTTTAAAACTTTCGCTGTAAATATGTTCAAGTAAAACTCCAACCCACTGTCAGCTAAAATCAAGTCGCCCAGGTACTTTCTACCATAATATTGAACTAATCTAATTTGCCAAGGTATTCAAATTCAAAGTTTCTAGACAAATTGTCTAGAAACCGGTCAAGATATCTCTATATTCAAATATGATAATTTGGGGCTACTGAAAAAACGAAAACAATGTAACTATTTAGGTTTGGTTAGCAAACCCGTTTGCACAACCTCAGCGACGCCCATAATTCTGCGTCTGAGTAAATGTTAGTGTTTATATATGCATGCCATACACTGACTCTACATAGTTATGGGCATTGCCACTTTCATCAAACAGTGATCACAAGAACAGATTGTTGTGCACCCTAGGCTGCAAGTATTTGGTGGGCGTCGATTAATTGTCCACCCAGATAAGCCTGTTTGGGACAACTGAAGATATAAATTGATGTCAGTGGAAAGAGAAATTCTTTTTTAATAAAACGAAAACAGTTACAGAAAAAAGACGGAAAACAATAACGTGTTAACCAAGAACGTCTAAACACAAGTCGTTAAGATTATATTTGAAGATGTAAATTTTACACGTTACTCATGAATGAATAGTAACCAACCTCGAATTGTTCAATAGTTCAATTAATAGTAGTTTCATTAACATCCATCTAGGTCTTAAACTAACTTTGTACTTGGAGCAAGAAGAATATATTGGCATATATGGACGTGACGCCGGAGTTCGAGTTGTCATCAAACCTGCCGACTACGTTGCCATGCCAACGTATCATGGTATTACGATAAGGCCCGGTACTATTACTTCAATTGGTCTGCGAGAGGTACTTTTTTTAAAGATATAATAGTTGTTTGTATTGTGTTTAACCGTATGTTACCCTCAGTCTGTGTGTATATGTTAAAGGGTGTATACTCTTTTAGGGGCTAAGTTATATGTTAGGAGGGGCTGAGTTTTGCTGCATGCTAAAATAGACATGTAGTATGCTACTTTAGCTACCACCACCACTATTACTTGCTATTGGAAGAATTCATTGGTGTTATGCTACAATATATAAGGGAGTACACCACATAATTGTATAACCAGAAGCATCTTAGTCATGGTCATCTGATGAACCAATCATAACGATACCGGTATGTAATAAATGTTTTATATCGCTTTACAGACACGTGTGGAAAAACGACCATATCCCTATGGTAACTGTATGTTTGGAGAAAATCAAGATTCAATATTTGGAAACCACTATGAGTATTCTGAACTAGTAGGTCAAAAAAGTTTACTAAAGAGTCTTTCCGTGTGTAAATCGATTTGATTTGCTGCTGTTGAAATTTTACATTGTAGAGTTTTAGTATTTGTATCATGATCAGCCAGATGAAATTCTGTCCACTCAGATATTGTAATTGAATTTTAAAGTTGTGTATGGATAAGAATTGAGTGTGACTTACTTTACATTTATTAATTAAAACAACTTTAATGTTTTTCCTCCTTGAACAGCAATGGAGAAAACAGACCAAATCCGAGTTTGTAGCTCAATAGATTGCAAGACTTATTCATTTTCTAAAAAGGTGTGCTTACAAAGCACTTCCTGTATGTATGTATGTATGTATGTATGTATGTATGTATGTATGTATGTATGTATGTATGTATGTATGTACAATAACAAAACTTTTAAAACAGGTTTTAAGTTTAATTACTATTAAATTAGTTACAAGTATAGACTTGGTAGTGTCATTTCGCATTATAAATTATACATCCGAAATTAATAGCCTTTGCTTATCAATATGGTCTCTTTTCAGAGGAAAACAAACCTTAGACACACTTGTTTTCGATCACTAAACGCTAACTAACGAATTGACACTAAGTGTGGAACAAAATCAGAAATAATCCCTATAATTTAAAACTAGAGTGAGGATGAACTTGCACAAAGTAAACTGGTCATAGGTTTGGTCGCAAAATAAAATAAACAATGTATTAAAGCCATGATAGATATGAAAATACATAGAATGTGTACGTTGCTTGATTATGTACGTTAGCTATAGAAACCATTGATGTGATCTTCACTTTCTGAAAATGCGCGTTTCCATTTTAAAGCTTTTTTGTTCAACAGCGAGTTGTCTGGTGATCGCACAATGCGTGAAACTCTGAGTTACAACCAAGAAAGAGTTCCAGTACTACCAAAACTATTACGCTCTGCCACTGCGGTATAGAGCACTGTCTTAGCAGATTGATACTCACCGAGTTATATATATATATTATCCATATTCGTATAAGTATAAGTGTCTCACTGGAGATAAAATGGTCGATGAAATATTACTGGCAGTCTGAATCAGATCATTATAGACTTAATTCAAAAGAATAATGATGTTATAAGATAAGTCGTTACTCTGAGTTACACGTTTCTTCAATGGATTGCAAGATATACATAATCTAATTCACCAATGATTGTTTTCAAGGCCTGCCACCATACGTGTGTTCAGCGTGAAATGAAGAAACGTTGTGGATGCGTAGATTCGTACTACACAGGAGAACAAAGATGTCATCTTTTGAATAAAACACAAGGTATTTTAGTTGAATTTAGGTGTAGTGGAAACGCCAAAGTATCACCCCCCCCCCTCAATGTTGCATATACTGAGGTATTTCACTTACTGAACATAGTTAACCTATGCTATGATATTGACATATGACAAATCTTGTATGCATGCATAATACTATAATTTATATAAACGATTCGATAACTGGAATTAAGACACATACGGGTATTTTGATGCCAAGAACTGAAATGACAATTATCCATATATGCCATTAATTATAATTGACAGACATACCTAAAAATTATACACAATAACTTTTATAATTGAAGTTCTATTTGCATAATCATATAGTTACCGGAAGTACAAAGCTATAAACAAAACTTGATTCACTTTAAATATCTATGACATTTCAGCTCCATAGTAATGTGCAATAAACAGCTCAACGCATTGGACACATAAAGGCTTTGACTTTAGGTAAAATTATGACGTCATTCCGGAAGTATTGATTGTTAAATATTACACCACATTTTGTGAGTCAAAGCTAGGAATTTCTGTGAACTTACCAAGAGAAAACCTATATTGGTTTTCTTAATGCTGTATACGCACTGTGAATACATAAGTTTTCCATATACTAATATGTTTAATAAGGGCATCGAAGGCGATGTTTAATAAGGGATCCATTAATTCGTTTACAGATACGTGCAGACAGTTTATTAGATACCTGGACCAAACAGAACAACTTGGATGTGAATGCAAACCACCCTGCAAGTAAGTATAACTTGATGTAATATTAATGTTAATCTAAACTTTATATACGAATTCATAATATAAAGTTTTCCTTTGAAATGATATCAGCTTACTGCAAAAGCCATAAATGTACGTGTGTCTGCCTCTAAAAATCATACGTTTGCCTATGAAACTTGGCTACTAATTCTAGAATGGAACGTTTCCAGTGCGATAAGCGGCCGCTTTTGATGAAATTATCCTGTTCACACAAAAAAATTAACCCAGTTTTGTGATTTATAATGGTGCATAGCATTTTCACGTATTCTTTTGCGTTTATCGTATTCAGTTGTTTACCATACCACATAAGATCCCACTCCTTACATAAAACCAATGTCATCGTCATCAACCTGGCATTTAACACTTTCTAAACCCTTCATTTTTGTTTTTGTTTACCAGTCATAAATGGTACTCAATGACAGTGTCACAGAGTCTTTGGCCAACCGACGTTCACCTGGTAAGATTTTATGTACACATTGTTGGAAATTATGTTAACCTTGTAAGATATAGTACCTTCACCCGGTAAGATATTACGTTCACCTAGCATCATTATACGTTCGTCTAGTAAGATGAGTGTCACAGAAACATTTGCAAACTGAACTTTGCTTGATTTACGTTAGAGTTTACGTTCACCCCGTGCGATTTTACGTAGATCTGGTTCTAAGATTTCATGTTCACCTTTTAGGATTGTAATAAGTTGAATTTTAAGTTCATATGGTGACTTTTTGTGCATCGTGACTGTTGTATGTCTATATTAACTATGTCTATAGATAAAAAATAGCCATTCTTTGTTATCGTGCAACATATATGAGGTATGTCCTACGAGTGTTACATCAGTTTCTTTCTATTTTTAGAAACATCTTCTGAAAACTATACATGTTATCAATCCAAAGACGGCGAACATCAATGATGCAGGTACTGCTAGGTAAGTCTTAAAGTGTCAGTAAATTAATTTTATAATTGTACAAATAAGACTGGTAGAGTTATTGTTCTCATTTATGAAACACTTGAAGTGACTCCAAATGAAGGCGTAGTAACAATTACTCCAATTATGTTTCTTAAATACATACCGTCGGTTTATTGTTTCATTAGCGCTGTCTATAGTTTGGATACAGTTGATAGTGGAGCTGGCTTTCTAGAATGTTAATATACATATAGGTATAGAACTAAGCTATGCTATATTGATCCCACAAGGGGAAATTGGGAAACCATAAGCAGTTAAATAGTACAGTTATGATAGCTATACAAAACTTACACAAAAGCTACACAAAAATAATAAAAAATATATACAAGCTGTACTACAGTGTGGCTCAACATCGGGACTGGTCATTAACAATTCGTATTGCTGGGCATGGTGGTTAAACCGACTTCGAATCCTGAAATGCTCAGTTACTATCATTGGTAAATTCATTAGTTTAGTTTACTTATGCACTTTTACATTCACAAAAAGTCAAGAGCAAAGAATGAAAATTATTTCTAAAACTGCTGATAGCAATTTCACCCTCGTATCGAATATACCTCCTCAAGTGTTTGTTGTCTTCTAAGTACCACTTAATCCGCCCTTCATAAATACCTCTTTTCAGTTGTTTGTCCAACCTCTCCACATAGAACTGCGAAACAACATGTGTGTTGCAATGTCAGGACTGTATGTACTATGATGTATCAATGATAAGCCCGAGGTTTGGCAGTTGTCAGTACTTGCAACTTGATGATGTTCAACTTAGGTGTACCTTAGGAAACGGTATTGCCATTTCAATGTATTTATAACCCAGTGTTGTAACTGACTGGGGCATTGACATGTATTGTGGAAACAGTTTGCTCTTTAGGGCATTTGTTTTGCAAAGCTCTTGATGGACTATTACGTTATATGGTTTCAATTTATTTACAGTAAAAACTTAGCCCAGCTTGATGTCTACTTTGAAGAGTTATCGTATGAGAGATCAGTGGAACTAGTGGCCTATGGAGTAAGTACTTTTTCTTAAGTTGAATCAATGAATCTTTTTTTCTGTAATTAGATTTTTTTCTCCTTTAAATATCTTGCAACACGACAATAAATTGATATGACTGATGTATACGTTAATATTCTGCAATAGTCATTAACATTCGCTCACCTAAACTATACGACAAAATTGGGAAGCGTGTACAGATTTAAAAAAAAAATATGTGTACTGTTTGGTTTGTCCATAACCTTGGGCAAATTAATTAGTAAGTTTGCTGCTGCTGCCGTTGTTGTTGTTGTTGTTGTTGTTGTTGTTGTTGTTGTTGTTGTTGTTGCTATTGCTACTGCTGCTGCTGTTGTTGTTGTTGTTGATGTTGCTGTTGTTGTTGTTGTTTTTATTGCTACTGCTGTTGTTGTTGTTTTTGTTGTTGTTGTGGTTATTACTACTTTGATTTGCTTTGCTTTTGATCGTTTGCTGAAGAGTAATGGCATTGTTATGTTTTGTTGTTGATTTTTAAAGGGAGGCGGAACCTATAACATACCTATGTCGTCTTGTATTGTCATACCACAGTGCAATACCTAAATACAAAGTGACATGTGTCAAACTAACATTTGGTCATGCTAATTAACCTATTGTATGTGATTTAACATTGTTCTCTATTTACTGCGCAGAGTGAAGATTTGTTGAGTGACATTGGAGGGACGTTAGGTCTGTACATAGGCTTGTCTGTCATCACTGTTGCTGAGTTCATCGAACTGGTAATAAACATCATTAAATGTTTCGTCGGTCGACGGCGTGAGGCTAGGATTGAGCCAATAACTACAGAATAGATTCTCTACACTTTGTATATTTGTTACACAGACAGGGGAAAAGAGTTTACTCAGTCAGTCAAGCCAAATGTATTCGTTCCATTACCTTAGCAATGACATTTGTCACAATAGTCACAATTAGGAAAAGTACCAGTAACTTCGAGTCAACCATATTAGTGTTGTACGGCAGAATAAATCAAGCGACCTGTGTGCGAGACAATACAGAATTACTCACAATACTCTTTTATGCAATAAATGTGCTGTGTTGCAAATTTATAAAAGAACTAATATATCAATAAATGATAATAACAAGTAAGGGTGGTGCTTTTTATATAGCTCTTCCTAATTTGTGCTCAAAAAGCTTTACAATTATTACCCCTGGTATGGATTTATAGCAGCACAACAGCCCTTTACTTCCTCAACTCCCTGGGGACCATACATTACATTGCAGCTTCTATAATTAAGCACATAGGATTAAAGTCTTCACATTGCAACCTATATCCTATCCGGTTCCTAATTATACAGCTGGGTTGACTGAGGAACAGTCGTGGTTCAAATCTTGCCCAAGGACTTCAGCCATTCAGAATCAAAGGTAGCGACTGGCTCGAACCTGAAACCTGCAGATTCAAAGTTGGTACCATTCGCCTATCATGACTCCACAATGTTCATATCAAAAGTGTGTTGTGTTGTGTTGTGTTGTGTTGTGTTGTGTTGCGTTGCAAATTTAGAAAAGAAGTAACAATTTTTGAATAAAGATTGGACATACTATTGAAAAAAAATTGATTTCGAGAAAACAATTCAGTACTTAGTGTGGTGCTTTGAGAATGATAAGACCAAACTCAGAACAGTTGGGCAAATATATTTTTGGAAAAAATTGCTTTCGGTGACACATGACTTCAGAAAAAAAGCTAGTTGGTCGTGTTTTCTTTTGTTCTTGAAAAATTGATCTGTCCATAACACACGGTGATAGTTCGGTAAGGTTTGAATGAAAGACAGTTATATGTGAAGTAAACGAACAAAGTATGCAGACTGTACTGTCTGAATTTAACGTGCAATACGAAACACCTGGCTTCTTTGGAAAGGGATTTAAACAATGGACCAAGTATATTTTGACAGGAAAATTTACACACAAACAAAACCCTGATTCCGTGAACAAATTTGGAGAGACTCAGCCCTTTAAACATATGCACCGAATTTTAAAGTTTCAGAGAAAATTCACAGGTGTAATTTTAAACCAAAATAAATAAATAAAAAGAGTTGAAAAAAAAATCAGTTATCACATTTTCATAAACAAGATTTTGAATAAGGCTTAGAAATTATGTCAAAAGAAGCCGACGAGAAGTATTGGAAAGAAATCGAATGTTATATACCTAAAGGGTGTTAGTCATATTTGGCTTACTTCCAAGAGTGTGACATTTATAGCTAAAATGGTGTAGGCTCGGTGTTTCACTCATGGGACATTACAGCTAAAATGGTGTAGGCTTGGTGTTTCACTCATGGGACATTACAGCTAAAATGATGTAGGCTCGGTGTTTCACTCATGGGACATTGCGTTTTTGACACTAAGATAGACACATTTCAACTCTAGTCTAACAACAACAGAGACACATCTTGACAGTAAGAGGGGAAGAGCTTGAGACTGGGATATGTCCACCTCATGTGGGGGTCCGAGGGGTCTCCCTCTAGAAGTCCTGGTGGATTTTGACTCTTAAAGCCAATATTTAGGCTATTACTTTCCCTTTCAAGCAATAACGCAATCCATGCTTTACAAGACAGCACCATCAAGTATCAGAAACTATTGTATTATAACTTACATAGGGTTGAAATATGTTCTTAAAAAGTTAACTGCCATCATTATATGCATGTAGTAAATGTCAGCACATCTAATGGTAGTATCATTGGTAGGAGAGATTTGGAGTTTAAGGCAATTTTAGACTATCTTGGCAAACATTTCATATCTTTAAAAGACAATATCAAATTAGAATAGGGTGAAAATATTTAAGAAAAGTTTAATACCATTGTGACAGTAAAAAGGTTGTCGGTGCATCTGATTGTTGGTTGAATGCATGAGTGACCTGTGGGGGCGAGGGAGTCCTTGGGGGTTTTCCCCCTGGCAGATCTGCAGTTTTTTGCTTCTATTAAGGCAATGTTTAGGTTATTCATAGTCTGTGAGGTAATATTTCCAAGCTTCGAATAGCTAACGTAAATGTAAGGTTTATACGAGTTTCCCATGTCACATAAAAATGGCCCCGTAACATTGGTATATGTAGTGGCATTAATATTGCATGTATAGAAAAGCCACCGGTATGTTAGAGAACTTTAGGTGGTCATACCTAGTGTATAATAGAAACTGGAATCTGATGAGATGAGGTGATTTGTAGTGTCAATAACATGAAGTGTCCAAAATAGAAAGTGTATTAATCCCTTCTGACAAGTTCATAGTGACGAGTAGGGAACATTTTAGATTAACTTCTTTTATAAACTATCTATGAAGATTACCATTACGAAACCTTCAAGTTCACTTTTGCTCCAAAGTGCAATATAAGTGAAGCACTGACTGTGAAACAGCCAAGCATTTAAATGACATTCATGTAAGAAACTGGGAGAAGAACAAATATTTACATGTACAACATTTCAGACAAGGCTATATGCCATTGTAAAAAAGGGATTTTTTTCTTCCATCACAATCCAAAACACAATGACCCCCAATGATCCACAATTTTGAAAACAGGGTGACCCCCCCCTCCCAATTCTCCCCCCCCCAGGCCGAAGAAAATGACCGGTCCCTTAGGGAGTTAGGGGGTACTTTACCCAAACGTATGTTAATTAGTTAGAAATGTATCAACTGTTACTATTATATGTCACATGTTCAAGATTTGGGGTGTCTTCCGTAAGCCAATCCAATCACTTTCACATGTGCAGAATTGATCTCTATGGAGCTAGGGAGTACTGAATCCTAATGTATGTTTGCTATAAATGTATCAGCTGTTCCTATCATATATCACGTGTTCATATCAAAAGTGTTTCACATGTGATACTTCATGGCGTGTTAAAGCATCGCACAACATATCATATGCATGACTCTCTTTTATTTATTAAAGCATCTGTGCAGTAGAGATTAGTGCATTCGCATTAGTCAGCTATATCAAATATTGTATATGTTTCTGTATTCAAAACACCTTATATGTGAAAATAACTAACATATAGTTTATATACGATTATCTTCCTCTAAGACTCCACCCCATTTTTTAGCTGTGCTCTCAATTTCAATTAGTGTACATTATTTCAGGTAAGAGGGCACTTTTTTACACAAAAAAAGTGTCTGCATACCATTAATCCATGAAAGGAACTGTTCTCTAACTCTTTAAACCCATGAATGAAACTGTCCTCAGCTTGTTAATCTTTTCTAAGGCACTGTCCCCACCTTGTCGTTATTACAACACAACCAACATGTGCCACCTTGCCTAATGCCGTGTGCTACCACGCCTAATTTTACACCTGCCAATTCTGTAAAGTGTGTGAAAAAAATCGCCCTTACCTTGGCAGGTCTCAAACCAACTTGCTTGAAATCTGATGTTGTGAAAGCGGCTAGATGTCTTTATTTACCTCTATTTCCATTATGTTGTGACATTTATTTTGTTCTAAATGATCACAGCCATTCCACATCTGACTCGGTGAGGACAAAATCTACTCGAAAGGACTTCAGCTGTGACTAAATGACTTTTAGGACACATGTACCGTAATTTGTTATCAATGTGAGCACCAATTTGAAGCTTGTATTTTTAAATCATTAATTATCAAATGACTGATTATGTACAATTAAACCATATCAATGAATGCACAAACTATATGAAAATTGGAAGTGTGCATTCCTAAAATATAGCCTAATCACTGCAAACCAATGAAAAATTACAACTAACAGATACATCAACAATCACTTTTTTAGAACGTTTGCAGTTAGGCCACTTTGAAATTTATATCTGGAAATTACCAGTGCAACGTCAGGTACTTTACGTTAACTCAAACTCTCCAAAATGGAGTGGTTGATTGCGAACTTGTATTTCGGCATTCACAAGTTGATCAATTGACAGATGTTGATTAAATCCTTCAAATCAAAGTTGATGTACAGTCGTTTTGTTTCCTTACCTTAGTGATTAGGGGAGTAGCAGTGTTTTGCGCCCTTTGTATAGGTTTATTTAGCTTTGTACGTAATTAGTTAGCCCATATCAAGAGAACTGATGGCACAAGGGAACCAATGGACCTGTTTGGTGTGATATTAGTAATTTGGAGACGAGTAACTGTAAATATGGGCTTGCTTTGTCATTATATTTGACATGTGGGCACAAGTGACTATAAATATGGACATGTTTTGTACATTGGACAAGAGGGAACACGTATCTCTAAAATGGACTTGTTTTGTATATTTGAAAAGAGATATAAGTGATCAAGACAGTAATCAGCGCCGTAGCGTGACCAAATTGCCGGGGGGGGGGGGGGGGGCAGAACTTTATCTTGGTGCAATCATGCATTTAAAATTTAGAAAAGTGGGTAATTTACATAAATTTGCATACTATTTACATAATATCTATTTTAGCATACGCAATTAAATATCATATGTAAGGCTAGAAAAAATTAAGAAGCTGGTCAACGGGCAACCTAACCCATCATATAGGGTAGATAGGTAGAATTTCGTTTTTTCACAATGCTTGCAAGGATAAAACAAACCATATATAATGATAGCAGAATATTTCAGGTCGAGTTTAGATAGAACTTATTCAGTCATCTTGATACTATCTCTTGCATAGGAAATGTACACAATTCACGGTTAAATAAATGTTATAACTCCTCTCACCCTCTCTTCACAAAAGACGTTAAGCCCCGCCAAATGAAACCCAAGCATTTTTTAACCACTCCTTCTGTCACCTACACTAAAGTGGAGATATAACACATGTGGTACAATATGATACATTAAAATAACAGTGATATCTAACAACAATAATACTCTGAATGAGATTACTTTCCACAGGATGTGGATTTCACATGCATACAGAGATCTGAGATGTCTCTAATTAGCTCTAACCTATACAGGGAGGTACTTAGCCAGACACCATCCATCTTGTTTTGGGAGAAAGACAATTATCAGTTTGATTGCTACTGATTGGAGAGGCATTCTCCTTGTCATTATCATTATAATGGAAATAATTGAAGTTTGGATTTTGATGTCGAAGGTACAGCTCTACTGTTTACTTAATCTAAAAAACCCTGAGAACATTCTCACCAAATTTCAGACCGATCTGCACAGGAGTTTCTGAGTTTTAAATTTGTTTAACCAAATATCACATTTTTTGACCAAAATCACACATCGATATATGGATTTTGAATTGGACAATTTCCCAACTAGTCACTCAAGGTAATATACCCCCCAAATATCATGGCAATTGGTGGAGCAGTTTTTGACTTTAAGTTGTTCACACACACACACACACACATTTTGCCATGCCCATAACAATACTAAACCTAAAAAGTTCAGTTGTGCTAAAAAAGCAAAGTATAAGTTATGTTAGATTCGCTGATTTCACTAACGGATATTTTATGTCAGAGAGGGCAAGGCTGTTTACTCAAAACTGGTCCACATGTGATACTCCATGGTGTGTCAAATCACAGCACATCATATGCATGACTCACTTTTATTTATCGAAAGCATCTGTGTAGTAAAGATTAGTGCACACATAATATATCCATATCCCATTTTTAAAAACACTTAATTCATGAAAACCAGTTTGTATAGTTAATTTGTTCACTACTTTGATGTTAATGCTGGGCATCATTTATATGATTACCTTAATCAAACAATTTTATTTGAATAATGGATACAGTTACTAAAAATTCAAACACTTTGTTATGAATGACAAATGGCAAGTACAATTTGTGAACAGTTGATGAGAGTAAACACTTTGATTTCAATATTGGATATCACTTGTATAACTTGTATACATTTAATGTGATCAAACACTTTGATTTGAATGACGAGTATCAGTTTCTTTTGTATACGACTCGACAGTTAATGAGAGTAGAAACTTTTACTTTGAATGGCATATTTGTATATAATTGATGAGATCAGACACTTCAAGATCACACAAGCTAATGTCATCATAAATTTGACAATGTATTATTGTAAGGTTTATGTTTATTCACAATCAATAACTTTGGTTTGAATGGCGAGTATGACTTTTTTTCTTTTTCTTTTTTTATACGAAAAAGTTAATGATAATAGAAACTTTTACTTTGAATGGCATCTTTGTATATAATTGATGAGATCAGACACTTTAAGATCTGACAAGTTAATGTCACCATAGATTTGACAATGTATTATTGTAAGGTTTATGTTTATTCACAATAAATTCTTAGCACCAATTCTCATTCAAAATTTCTGTTTTAGTTCAAAAGGTTACACACCAAAATAGAAAATTATATTTCAAATGCCATTCTTCCACAATGAATACATAATGTGACAAGGTATTAAAGTTAAACTGTAGCCTGGACTACTTACAGTTGGTGGCTTTTGTCATCTCCACAAATTTTTAAACCTTTAAATTCAGTGTCGGCCTAAAAATGGACACAAGTTCTTACTGGGCTTTAAATCTACTCCTCATTGTATTTGATGACATCAGTGGCATGATCACATGATCAGAATCTGTGAAGAGGATGGCACTTTGTAATGTAATCGCCATTGAGTAGATGGGATCAGCCAATCACAAAAGGGTATATTTCATGAATGGATTTGGACAACTTTAAGTGGGGACGGGTCATGGTAATGTGAAATCATAATCTATTTGACTACAAGGATGTTAGTAGAATTCTAAGCGTTTGTGGAGAAGACATTGTCAAAATCCACACAACAGACAGTCTAGGCTAGTCAAACACAGTACTGCCTTATTTAAAATGATGTCAACAAACTGTCTATGTCAATGTCGTAGTTTTAATTCTAACTTTCAATCTTGGAAACCTTCTGATTATTACAAGCCGTATTAACTTCACATCATGATTCAAACAACCTTGCCTTATCTTCATTCAACAAAATGGGTTTTGGGTATCGCAAAGATACAACATTTTGAAAGTCAACAACAAAAAACAATAACATGAAATAACTCAAATTATTCATGAGAAATGATCATAAACTATATAACTACTACTGTAAGATAAAGACTCCTTTTCAACAAACAACAGACGAACTGTCTCAAAAAAATATACATTATATAATTTAGTTTTAGAGAAGTATACATTTAACAGAAATGGCAGGCTTATGCAAATTTGAGCATAGCTATATTTCACTAGTTATGTACATCTTATAACAATGTACTAAATAACTTGGTATGTTGAACATAACTATGCTTTACTTATTATGTACATCTTATAACACTGAATGTACTAAATAACTTGGTATGTTGAACATAGCTATGCTTTACTAATTATGTACATCTTATAACACTGAATGTACTAAATAACTTGGTATGTTGAACATAACTATGTTTCACTATATAATGGGCACCATACTTAACTGCGTAAAACATAACTAGTAATGTCACATGATGGTTACATTCAGACATACTTGCACAAGAACAGTTAAATTTGGAATTAACTTATTTTTTGCTGTTTATGTTTGATGTATGTTTGTTATAAATGTATCAGCTGTTCCTATCATATATCACGTGTTCATATCAAAAGTGTTTCACATGTGATACTTCATGGCGTGTTAAAGCATCGCACAACATATCATATGCATGACACACATTAAACATTACATTTTGTGTCTACCTACAAATGGCAGAAATAACAAAAAATGGGTTTTAAAATAACAGATGTGATAGTAAAAAGACTTTCACAGCTCCAAGGCCCCCACTCATATGATAGTGCATACAATAGCATTCAATTCAGTGTTAATAGCTGCAGTGTGTTGTGGTAGTGTATTTACTTGCATCATTCTAACGCATTAAAAAGATCTGAAATGGGAGCCTCTGTCCGACCGAAGAAGAGACCAACGCTAGCCTCTGCTTACTTTTCAAGGTCATCAACAGTCTGTTAGCTAGCCCTTATGACTCTCACATTCAGTTTAACAACAAACAATCCAGAAATAGAAACACTAAAACTCTCATCATACCAAGCTTTAATAACGAAATCTACAAAAAAATCATTCATACCATGGACCATGAAAGATTTGAATGCCTTACCAGAGTCCACTGTAACATGTAAATCATCAGAGCAATTTAAGTCCGTGTTATCAACACTCTGTGATTCATGTGATTAAAACTAACAAAGTGAGCACATCCCTGGAGGATTTTTGCTCATTTGTGAAACAGCCTCAGTATCCAAACAAAAGGCCCTCACTGCAATGGTAGTGCATACAATAGCATGTTGTTCAAAGTGTTAATAGTTGCTGTGTGCTATGGTAGTGTATTGACTTGCATCATTTCTAGGCCATCACTGCAATGATCAGAGCTTAGTGTTTAACGGTTACTGTGCTATGGTAGAGTATTGACTTGCATCATTTCAAGGCCATCACTGCCATGATCAGAGCATAGCGTTTAAGGGTTAGTGTGCTATGGTAGTGTATTGACCTTCATCACTAGTCCCTCTACATAGAAGAATTGATAGAGGGACTTGTGATCACTTCTAGGCTCTCACTGCCACAATACAATTCACCAACTATTTGTTCATCACCAACTATTTGTTGTTCAGTGCCATGTTCTGAATGACATTCATCACCTAGTTGTTGCTCACTTGACTGGATACATTCTGAATTATTATGATTGAGTTGTACACTTCTGTCTACCAAAGGTTTGTGGCAGTGTTCGATATTTTGTTGTGCAGTAATGTTCATATGTTGTAAATCACTAGGGTGATTGGCTTGTAATGTTGAATGACAGCCGTGGATATTTTGTTGTTCCAGGTGGGACCCATCAATACTTTGTTGTTGTAAGTGGGATCCATCAATACTTTGTTGGTGTAAGTGGGATCCATCAATATGCTGTTGTTGTAAGTGGGATGCATCAATACTTTGTTGTTGTAAGTGGGACCCATCAATATTTTGTTGTTGTAAGTGGGACCCATCAATACTTTGTTGTTGTAAGTGGGATCGATCAATACTTTGTTGTTGTAAGTGGGATCCATCAATACTTTGGTGGTGTAAGTGGGACCCATCAATACTTTGTTGGTGTAAGTGGGACCCATCAATACTTTGTTGTTGTAAGTGGGACCCATCAATATTTTGTTGTTGTAAGTGGGACCCATCAATACTTTGTTGTTGTAAGTGGGACCCATCAATACTTTGTTGGTGTAAGTGGGACCCATCAATATTTTGTTGGTGTAAGTGGGACCCATCAATACTTTGTTCCAAGTCAGACCCATTGATACTTTCTTGTGTATTAACCTGAACATGAAGCACATCACTGTGTCCAACTTGTAATACTGATTGCAAGCCTATGATACTTTGTTGTTCATTGCTGGGGAGAATCCCTTCATCGTCGTCCATTGCTGCCTCTGTTTCTGGGACAGCTGTATTATCTTGTCTTCCACCTCCAACACATTGTCTTTCTTTGATCAGTTGCTCTGTTAATTCTATGCTTTCATATCTCACTGTTTGTAGTCTATGGAAGCCATCTTCATGAAGTTTATACCTACAACATAATAGATAATTGGAATAATTACATACCTACCAGTGATCACTTACATGTACATCTGTGTGCACACATACTATCGGTATTGCAAATCAAATCAAACTATCTTTACTGTCAATGCAGTGTTGCAGCGAGGGTGGGTTTTTGGGTCATTTGACACAGATTTTTTGGACCTGACCCACAATTTTGGAAGTGTTGGGTCATAGATGACCCACACTAAAATTGTGTGCAAATATGTTAAAGCAACATGACCACACCTACATGTATAGCAACAGTCAAATGATTACATACATTTGTATATAACATAGATAACAACAGGGTTGTATAGGCAACTGCATAATCATTCAGCAAATATCTAGCATAGATCAGCAGGTGGGTAAATATTTTTTTTAAAAACTATACAGTTGTGCTACAACGCCATTGTTTTTTTTTTTTATAATGTCCCCAAAAAATTTATGATGACCCAGAAAAATGAAAGTCTTGGGACACTATGTCCCACTCTTTCAAAAGGCTGGCTGCAACACTGCAAGGTCATTAAAAAAATAAATGTAAATCTGTCTGTTGGTTACTCTGGACATGTAAAAGTACAAACATATACATGTATATAAGATTAATTAAATAAATAAATAAATATTACACACACATTGCAATAATGGTGAGTCACTGAAAGAATATTATCAATATCTAGCATCATGGTTTAAGACTGAAATTGTGGAATGAAAGAATTTTTGTGGAAGTTTCTGTGCATTCTTGGTACTCTGAACTTTGTCACCCAAGGCAAGTTTTTTCGAAGTAAGCATGGTGAGACTTGGATCATCAGCAAGATGGTACAGTGCAATATTGAATATTACATATATTGTGCATATGAGCATACCATTGCTGCATGTACCCAATATCACCTGAACAAACAGTTGTACTATTTTAAATTCGTTTTTGATTTTGAGAGTGGAATAAACTTACCTAAATCTGCTGTGTCCAGAGGGCCATTTAAATTTGTGTTTGGTTTTGAGATGTTTGGTAAGGATTCCACCCCTGGAGAAGTGACTGTTACACATATGACAAAGATACCTTGGACCACTCACATGCTGTATTTGAAAAAAAAAATAGATGAAATTTTATACAATATAAAGTAAATCAGTGACTTTTGAGGACTACAATTTTCAAATATGATTTGTAATATGCTAATTTAAATTATTTACAAAATAACGGAAATATAGGAATCTGTCTAAAATGTGTAATTTTGAATAAATAACTTTAATACTTACATTATGCACTTTCTTGTAATGAAGTCGTAAGGACTGGGTAACTTTGGTTGCATATTGACATCCTTTCTCTTCACATTTAAAAACAATGGCTGCATTATGACTGTCCATATGACGTCGTAAGTCGTAAGCTGATTTACATCTGGGAAAACAAATCAATCATGAAATGTAACAGTTTACTTGGACAAGAAAGACAGTAACAACATTAGTCTACTTCTGATACAGTATGACTGTATCGTTACCATTTACACCTCCACTCACAGTGTAGTCAATGTCATTACTGTAGAAATCCTGAGATGCATGAAATGCAATTTAAAATTCATCCACAGCCACCCACACTCATTAACATCATGTCTTTGTTAAATTCTAACCAATAACACAGTCCCTCATAAAGTTAGTGTTTACTGGGACAGTTATGTGATGTCCAAATATGGTATATTTGTCAGCTCAGGATGCTACTTATACACTGTTTACATCGCTATAAGTTACAATTGGGGTTCACTGATTGGTTGAACAACTTTTTGTGCTGATTGGAAAAGGACTTCGACCAGACGTGGCTTGGCTAGAAACCACATTGGCATCCAGATTATAGCAACTAGTATTGACAAATCATTAGATATTTTCTCAATTCTTCTACATGTTAACATAATTTTTTACCTTCCACATGTTTCTAGTCATCATTTTAGTTTCTTAATGAATATCTAAGGAGTTTTGCAATAAATCTACATAATACATGTGGTTATTTCACATCCTGTACTCCAAATCAAAGTAAACACACATGTTATATTCAATTAGTCCAATGGAAATCAAATAACAGTAATTTCATCAATTCCACAAACTTTCAGGTTATGAGACCAAATCACCAATTTGAAAGTAGTACAAGTGTGTTGCATGCGTACGTGTGTGTGTGTGCGTGTGCGTGTGTGCATGTGTGTATTTGGGGTGGGGCAGCACCAAGCTGAAAAGCAGCAATGAAGAAGCAATTATTCATCTCTGCTAAAATGTATTAAAATCAGTGGAGTGGGATGGTCTGATACTAAAGGTTATATACACACACTGAAAGTCATTACTCTCCTTTTAAAATGTTATCTTTCACTTACATAAACATCATGACCATTTTAGTAAGTATTTAAAACATTGATGGTCATCATGTGTGGTACAGCATCTAACTACACGGTCATTGGCCGGTGCTTAGCAAAAACACCGAAGACTAGTCTTAACACTTAGATTCTGTACATACCCATATCCGCATAGTTCACATTTATGTGGCTTTTCTTCTGTGTGTCTAAATTTGATATGAGCTTTGAGAGACGATGGGGATGGACATGTCATGTCACAGAATGGACACTTGTAGTGATTGACTGTTAAAAGAAAACAAAATACAATATTGTTACTTTTCTGACCACTTGTAGTATGTAATATGATGGATTAACTGCATACGTACGTACGTACGTACGTACGTACATACATACATACATTCATACATACATACATACACACATACATACACACATACATACACACATACACACACACATACATACGTATGCACATACATACATACATGTATACATACGTACGTACGTACATAAATATATATATACATACATACATACATACATACATACATAGCAAGTGAAAGTATGCCCACCGAAAAAACTGCAAACAGTAATGCAAATATTCAGAGTTTGCCACACTGACACGTGCACATAATGCAGTGCTGTAAAATTCTAAAAAATAAATGCCATGAGTTACTTACCATGACATCTCATATGATCTCTTAGTAAACGTTCTGTAGAAAATGTCTTGGAGCAATGAGAGCACTGAAATTTTTGTACTGAAAACAAAACAACACATTCAGATTAGTATTTTGAAATGATTTGGTTTTTTTTTGTTGAGTTAGCCATTTCATTACAAAGTGCTGACACTGACCAGAATATTTGTCACTGGTAATAATAGGTAAAATCTAAAATGATCCACTTCCTTGTTTTCGCCATAAACATTATGGTACTAAATCTAAGCTAATTTTACTGTTACTAGGTTAAAAAACTTATCTTAACCTACAAAGCACTCACAGATAAAATTATCTCTAATAAAAAAGGGGCTTATAAATTCCTCTCAGATCTACTAGCCAGGCCTGTAAGCCTGCTCTATATAACTTATTAACTATGGGCTACCCAAGTGTTAGCATGGGGTTACAGGGCTCGAAATTCGTTTTTTTTCTTGGTAGCCCAGGTGGGCTACCATCTTTTAAATTTGGTAGCCCGAGAGCAATGACTGGTAGCCCATATGCATGCATTCCTAAATTAATGGTGTCTGTGTATATATGTAACTATATGATGTATTGAATTCGATGATTGATTGAATAACTTAAGAGTCACGTTAACACGTTATTTGTGTGTATTTCATGCCATATTTGACATTGGGGACGCAATTTTTTGCATGTATGTGTCTCTCTGGGGACGTGTCATAAAGAGGGACCGTAAGAGGCTTACTGTTACAACGTACGGTTATCATTGCAATGAAGAAAAAACATGTAGTCGCAGTTCGTACTTGTAACTATTATTTAAATCTCTTGGTGCAGTGAGACCTGTAAAATTTGAATATGATTCAACGTATGGAAAACGTATAAACAGTTTCATAAGCCCCATGGCCATTTCCTGGTGTGGAGACTACGTCTTGGGCAGTTTAGAAACTATGTGCTGTTATTATTATCTATCCACGTGATTGGTTACTTATTAACAGACGGGTTAGACAGGATTTGTATTAATACATGACGGCCATTACGGCAAAGCCCCTTCCATTCATGGGCGAAGAGATAATCAAACAGAGTCTAAGACCACATCAGCAGACGGTCCATGCTGAAAACTTCACTAAGATAAATTCAAATCATCATGTCACCATTTCATTCTCACTAAAACTTCAACTTTCTTTTGAGTTTTGCTACTACTACTAGATCGAATGCATTACGTGAATTTACCATTCACCACTGCATGCTCTCAGGGGTTGCGTGAGCGTGGTTTACACACGGAATGTTTTAGGCATCGTTCAAGAATAAACGAATATGTAGGTGTATACCAAGTTAACAGTTCTCATCAGCATAAAATGTTATCAAACACCATTACAACTGTGTCTCTGTCAAGTTGAAAGTTAAAGCTGTCATTCATGTTATGGAATTTAGTTACTGCAGCAGTGCTGTACCGAGAGTGTACTGTACTCCGACTCCGAGAAGAACCAAAAGGGCCCGGGCCGGAGAGCAGATTTCCAGAGAGTGATAACCATGGGAAATTGAAAGTACAGAAAGATAACATTAAACAGAATATTGTTGCATATAAATGTTTTGTTGTGACATTTTGGTACAAGCTGTGTATACGATGAACGGAAGAATGACGTGTACAGTGTACATGTATTTCGTGTACATTTGATATACATGTAGTGTGGATGCAAATTTGGAAAAGACGCACAGATTTTGACGCTAATTTTGGCGAGAACACGTCCCACAGGACTGCGACCTAGGAGGCCCCCGGCCCGGGAAGGTGTCGGAGTCAGGGTGTCACAGTTTCATTCAAAACTTAGTAGCCCAATTGGGCTACCACTCACATAATTTGGTAGCCCAGAGACAGACATTGGTAGTCTGTGGACGCGGGACTACCGCGAATTTCGAGCCCTGGGTTATGTGCAAGCATTAACTTTTCCATTTGAACTACCATTTACATGTATACCGAGGTGTTCGTGCCGTGCCAGTCTACGCTATCACTGAACTAGTTTAGCGTTAACTTGAGCTGTTGCAGACATTAACTCTTTACTACCACAAGGTGATGTACTAGTGCAAGCCTGGTGTTATCACTGAGATAACTTAGTTTGCATAGGACAGGTGCAGACATTAACCGTTTCAATAATTACTACAACATGTAGTGAGGTGCTAGTGCAAGCCTGGTGTTATAACCAAGCTAGCTTAGTTTGCATAGGACAGGTGCAGACATTAACCATTCCAATTACAACCATATGTACAATGTAGTGAGGTGCTAGTGCAAGCCTGGTGTTATCACCGAGCTAGCCTAGTGTATAGGACAGGTGCACACATTAACTGTTCAAATTACTACCATATGTACAATGTAGTGAGGTGCTAGTGTAAGCCTGGTGTTATCACCGAGCTAGCCTAGTGTATAGGACAGGTGCACACATTAACTGTTCAAATTACTACCATATGTACATGTAGTGAGGTGCTAATGAAAGCCTGGTGTTAACATAATCCTAGTGAGGTATTAGTGTCAGTCTGAGTTTAACACAATACTAATCCTGTGCTAGTACTGCATAATTAAATTGCTAGCCAAAATAGACAGTGATTCGAAACCGGAAATGCCACTTTTTATGCAGTGATTGGGGCAGATACATACATGTACTGTCCAAATATGGAACATTTGTCAGATCAGGATGTTACTTATACATTGTTTACATCATTCTTGGGTTTTACTCATTTGCATCGACAAGTTTTGCTTCACAATTTTTCACTGAGCTAGACGAGGTGAAGAGATGATACCAAGGATAGCTCTAGACTAGAAAGAAACTTACATTCTACAGCTAGTTGTCTATCCAAATGATCAACAAACTTGGTACGGTTGTAAAATAAACCACCACACACAAAGCATCCATATCGCTTTTCTTGAGTGTGACTGCGTAGATGTTCTCTCAGTTTGAACTTTGTTTTTACACTGGTACGACATCCTGGGATAAAATTATTACAAAATAGAATTACATAATGTGTGAAAAACATTCACCATTCACAGAGCACTTCAAGTATGGTTACAAGATATTTATCTTTGGCAAATAATACATAGATGCACATAAATATGACCAACATTTCAAACTAAGGCCTATGAAAAAAACTTCAATTTAAAACTGCCATTCAATTTTAGAATAGGTGGGTAGGTAGATTTTTTATTTTACTGTTTTATTCATATTTTTTTCATACGTGAGTGTCTAGTTCAGGTAGTTATGTTTTCCGTTATTTTCCATATGGTTTCTATGTTATTGGTTTCTTCTTATCAGATATACAGCCATTACAGATTAGAAGAACAGTTTTATATTGTCTTTTTAAGTTCATGTCTGTTTCCGCAGCCACTATTCCTTGTGAGGCTTCACAATTTTCATGATGTTATTATTTTTTTCTCGAATACATAAACAGTTTAGGGTAGGCATGAAAAACTATGTAGGGTCGGGTAACCGGAACCAAACAAGTGTTTTTCGGCCTAATAAAATTATCAAAATTAGTAATTCTAGACAGGCAATGTCAATTATCACATATATGGTACAAGAGTTGTACCAGAGATTAAATGTACATACATGTATGTAGGTGACGTAAAACCATGACACAACCCTCCAGAAAACCATAGTTTATGAAATACTTTCATAACTGGTGTGGTGTTCCCTTCAAGCAATCTTCACAACTTTCTGGGTTAATTAGTTACGCAATTGGTTATGGTATCACTGAATCAAGCCTACCTTTCAACCACACCAAGCATTTTCCCTTTCTTAGCACAGAAATCTGTTCTGAATTTGAAATTACCACTAACAGCTGTGCAAACAAAGTGGATATCATATTGAATTAAGCTAAGATGTAATCAAGAATGCAATGCCCCTCCACTGTCTATGGTGGTACATAACACAGCTCCTCTAATTCTTAGCCTTAGTGTTGGCAACTTTGCAGGAGTTTTACCAATCTGATTAAAATATGATGTAGTGTACAACTCGCGATATCTTTTTGACTGTTACATTTACTGTTGTTTGTTCTTTTGTGAGTGCTTGTTACATACATTTGACACAATACCATAGGTTTTCCTGAGCCACATGAGAGCACCGAGTGAATTCACTCAACCAATGAAAACGCATAATGCAACAAAACATACAGGTACAGTACATGTACTTCAGAGCGCTTTCTTTGAAAAGAACATGAACACAGTGCAGACAACAATGTTAACATTATTGATTGGTGATTCTCTTTCATTCTATTTCGATTGCTTGAAGTGTTATCTTGTAAGACAGATTCTGGGTGGCTACTCATGAGTACGAGATTGGGTTTGGGAAAACCTATGGTATTGTATCAGATGTATGTAACGAGCACTCAAAACAGAACAAATGGCAGTAAACGTAACAGCCAAAAAGAAATCGTGACATGTACACTACATCGGATTTTAATCAGATTGAGGCTTTACATAGGCTTATTGCAAAACAAGGGCAAAGCCTTGGTACGGTTTGAAAGGTAGACTTGAGGTAGTGAGACCACAGGTCTCTGGGTTAGGGTAAATTAATTAAAAGCACTTTAGAATATGACCTTACCTTCCCATTTGCAGGTATAACCATCCATACAATCTTCTGGAATAAATGCGCTGTCAGACGTCATAGCATGCATCTCAACATGGCGGTAAAAATACTCTGGGTTATCTACATGATACTGCAATAAAACATACTACAGTCAGCCTACATCTGCACACTTTAATACATACATTAACTCCGGGCATTTACTTTTGAAGTTAACTATCATCCTGATTTTAAAATACAACAAAAAGTCAACTTATTCTCACATGTTTATTTATCAGAGACCTATCTGTAGGCTCCTTTGTTTCATGTGACAAGTGACAAGGCTCCTTAGGTCACTTGTAATTCCATTTCCCTTATTTTACATATGTGCACTGGCATTAACACCTCACCAGTGTGTGTGTGTGTGTGTGTGTGTGTGTGTGTGTGTGTGTGTGTGTGTGTGTGTGTGTGTGTGTGTGTGTGCACGGATGTATTAGAGGAGATCCTAATACAACCATTGTGTGTTAGCTAGTGACTGGAATGCATAATAGTACCTGCACATGCCCGATTTTAATACCGGGCTAGCTCAGTGCTAACAATGGGCTTGCACTAACACCCCAAGTGCATGTGTTAGCAACAGCACTATGTTAAGACCAGGCTCACTTAGTGCTAGTGGTAATACCAGCACCAACAGTATGTTCACAGAAGATTAGCTCAGTCCTAACACTAATACTGGGCTGGTACTAACTTCTAATTGAAAGGTGCTAGCAACGGAAAGGTTTACAGTAATAAAGGAACTGCAACTAGAAACCATTCCTGATCAAATGTTGGACTTACCATACACTGCTGCCATGCACACTGGAATAACTCCGGTAATTCCGGGATTAGATTCCTATTTTGCATATCCAGCTGACATGGATTTAATTTACATTTGCTCTGTTCCTGTAAACCGTACCATTTTACCTTGGTGTGATAGGCATGGAAAAATACATGTCGGATCAGATCTGCCGGTGCACCAGTGTAGGAAAATCCACAATCTCTCCATAAACATTCATATTCATCTGGAAAGAAACATGGAATATAAAAAGGTATTGGGTTTCGTAACCGTTTACCAAAAGTTATAAAACAGTACAATTTTCCCTTTGGCAGATTCTTTTTTCTGCCGGATTGCATTCAAAAAACGCCATCTTTTATCATACTGTAAGCATGAAACATTTCAACAGTGTACTGTAAGAGAACACCAACTCCTAGGAATGAGACTAAGAATTCCCACCTCCTTTAGATTATTCTGTATAGTAATACACCTTTAAAGCATTATTAGAAATCTTTATTTCTTATTTAACTATCACTTTATTTATTGGAAATCCAGTATTCCAGTCATTCGTCTTGCAGACAGTCTCAATCTGATGTCATCAACCAGTGTTGCAGCCAGAGGGAGGGGGGGTAATTTGACACAGTTTTTGGACCTGACCCACAATTTAGGAAGTGATGGGTCATAGATGACCCACACTAAGGTTGTATGCAAATCAGTTTAGCAACATGACCATGCCTATAGCAACAGCCAAATGATTGCATACATTTGTATATTACATAGATAACAACAGAGTTGGATAGGCAACTACATAATCATTCAGCAAATATCTAGCATGGATCAGCATGTGGGTAAATATTTTTAAAATCTGTACAGTTGTGCTACGCCATTAGCACTTTTTTTTACAATGTCCCGAAAAAATTTATGATGACCCAAAAAAGTCTCAGGACACTATGTCCCACTCTTTCAAAAGGCTGGCTGTAACACTGATCAACTCCACCAGAATACTGAAAATACAATATTTTATCCTTTCAGCAGTACCATCAATATGAGATAAGTAACTAGTCTCAGTTACCAAAACTCTCACAGCTGGGAATCTGTCTACAAGACCTCCTCAGACGCCAGTCTGGGGAAACCAAATCTCAACTCACTCAGACTGGAACAACATGTGCATGTACAACATGTATTGCCTAGAACATTATTTACATTTTTCTTTCTTTCTCTCTTGAATTTTGAACAATATCCACACAAACTATTGTCACATGTTCATACAACAATAATAAGCTATTGAATGGTAATTGGTTTAATTATAGTCTCAGTAGGGAGGCATCTGTAGAGAACTTGCAGTGAACTGTTTTAGTACTTCCAAATTTGTTTACACTAACTTGATCACAGGGTGAGTAGAATCACACAAGAGAGGAACCGCTATCACCCACTTGTGTAATCTACTACATTGAAGACCAATAGATTCAGTTTGAGTCTATCTTAGTACATGGAAGGCTAGAATACCAGAGTCATAGTTTTTACGGTGATGATGTAGGAAGTCTTGGAGGCGTTCTTGCCTTGAATTTCAGACAAAGTGATTTTTACACTGTGACAAATAATGTCTTGGAGATGTATCCCACCTTGAACTTCAGACCATGGATACTTTTTGCATGTTATGTAGAAAATCTTAGAAATGACCTCACTTGAATTCCAGACAATGTGCCTTTTACATTGTGATGTACATGTAGAACGTTTTGGAAGATGTTCATTTAATTTTTAGCCTGTGATTTAGGAAGTCCTGGAGATGTAATTTTAGACTGCATACCTTTTATACAAGATATAAAATGTCTTGGAGATGTTCTTACCTTGGATTTCAGACGCTGCAACATCCACATTGTCATGTAGAAATTCCTGGAGATGTTCTTTGACGTGTTTGATGAATTCATCAACAGTGTCTTCTATAACAGTCTTGCATATACCCCATTCACACTGCAAGTATAATTCACGGTCTTTCATACCCTTGGGCGCCATCCTCACCAGTTTATCTACATGTACACGTCGTACTAAAATGGCTACAAGAAAACCAACAATACTGAGTTAATTTCATCCAACATTGCTCGAACTGTGTACAATAATAATAATAATCATTCAAATTTATAATGCACCTTTCCTCCTGCGTGCTCAATGTGCTCACAATTCAGTGCAGTAAGGTCATATCTGCCTAGAGATTGCATAGCAGATAAGACCTTACAGCATGGATCAATGGCAGTGCATAGGCCCTTTATATTTCCTCAACTCCCTATGGAGCATTCAATCTATACACGCATAGGATTAAAGCATTCACATTGCAACCTCTATCCTACCGGGTCCCCAATTATACAGCTGGGTGGACTGAGACACAATCATGGTTCAAATCTTGCCCAAACAAAGACCTTTAGCCATTCAGAAACAAACAAACAGCAGCGACGGGGTTCAAACCTGCAACCTACAGATTCCAAGCTGGCAACGCTAACCATTCGCCCATCATGACTCTACATAACACAACACTCCAAAGACAACCAATTTCTAATAACACTTGTCCATAGCCCAATTTGAGCATTTTGGACAAAATCACTTGTCCAGAACAAATGAAAGGCCATAATGGCATTATTTCGAGCCCTGCATCTAGACCAAATACAAGTAATTTTAACAAAATTCTTTACAACTGAAGTCTTGTAAAAATCAGCCTACCCGTAGACTTGTAACTGACAATAACATTTTGATTTTTGAAAATTCAGAGATTGAAAAAAAATGTGCACTATATCATGTATATGTATTTAATATATTTTTAAATATGTACAGACATGTATTTTCTAGCTTCGGTTCAAAGTCACACATGATTCCCTACCTCCCCTAAATCATATTATTATAGTGATATCAGACTGCAGTACAATGGTTTGTCCCCATCACGGTATTCCTACTTCTGCCGCGGCCACTATCTTTTCACATGAACTTTCGCTGAACTGAAGCGTGAAGGAAACGTTTCGCAAAAAAAAAAAAAAAAAAAAAACGCGAGTGAGCAAAGGCCTTGTACTTTAATTACTGGTGGGCTAGTGAAAACGGGTAGGTCTTGACTTGAGAGATTTAATGTTCAAACTGACCCAGGGGATGGCCATGCCATCGCATCGGGTGGTCCCAGCACAGCCACGTTTCCTGAGCTGATACAGCATGTATGTATCAGAAAATCAGAATAGGTTTCTATCAGAATGCAATCAAATATAGATAGATAACATTGACGGGTTTAGCCAACTATTTATGAAAGGGGTAAAATAACACGTGTTACTGTGATCGCGGAAGTCCACTCACCACGAAAAACAGTCTATGTTGTGCCAAGTGTGTGGGCCCAGACACAGAGTCAAGATTCCATATTGGCATGATTTACAATTTTGATAATGGCATTGTCGATATACGCAATTTTGGTCAATGCGTTTGGAACCAAGCTGGACATGACAATGAAACACAATTCATTATAACTTTGATTTGTCTTACCGTTAGGCGTTCATTCTAGCCCCGGATTCTAGCTACCGCGGTCAGACGATACTTCAGGAGACCGCCACTGCATTGAATGAACCAGGAAGTGTTAGCGCGCAGCATACATACATACCAAACGACTGCTGATTGGATACAAATGACCTGGTTCAGAGGTCACCCTAAGATCTATCACTTACATTTCTGAAAAATCCTCTACGTGCTCCGACTTACTGATGTTGAAGTTACCTAATACAACAAATGTACATGCAATAGAATATTTTATATCAAATTGTTATCACTCCTTACTAATATTTCACAAAATACGTCAATATTTGTCAACCAATGAAATACAGCTTTATAGAAGGTACTTTATGAGGCATGAGGCAGTATCAAGAGATAACATGAGGGCGCTGTATGTATGGCTATTCATTTACTGAGCAACTTGGGCTTCACCGGGGACTTTATGTGTATTGACTAATGTTCTTATTTTAACCAGGAACCCACAGAACTCAAGAAGAGAGTGCATTTCCATAGAAGGGGAATTTGGGAGAAGATGTGTCGAAACCCCCGTAGCGTGTAAATATCCAGAGCTGACTTAGTGCCATAAATGGCGCTCTCAACTAAAGGAGCAACACTTCCGTGTGTTTTGACGTCGTACCCTGGCTCACCTACAGGAGTGTATGAAGGTCATCAGAAGATGGTAGAGGAGCATTTCGAGATAGTGTGGTATGAACAATATCAAAGAAACCCAGAGAAGTATGCTGACGTCATCCAAGGTATTTTTTGTTACTGCTTTCAGCCCACTATTACCGAAGAACTTGTTAAATCTTTGCCAAAATTGAAAGTGGTTTCAGTGTTTGGCGTTGGTTATGAGTTTATTAACCTAAATGTGCTCAGAAAATATGGTATTAGACTGGGAAACTCGCCAAAGCTGCAAAGTGACACGGTTGCTGATGCGGCAATTTTGTTGATGTTGGCATCAGCTAGAAACATGATTCCAGGATTACAAAAAGCTGCCAATCCAGCACTCGAGAACTTTGACCGTCATATTATGGGAGTTGATGTGTATGGTGCTACTATTGGTATTATCGGCATGGGAGATATAGGGTACGCGATAGCAGAGAGGGCTAAGGCATTCAGCATGGAAATATTGTATCGTAATAGAATAAGAAGGTCCGCGATAGAAGAAGAGAGAGTTGGAGCAGTCTACTGTGACTTGGAAGAACTATTACGCATGTCTGACTTTGTGATGTTAGCCACACCTTTAACTGAAGAAACACGCGGTTTGATTGGACAAAAAGAATTTGGCATGATGAAATCCACAGCGACAATCATCAATATTGGAAGAGGTGCATGTATTGACCAAGACGCTCTGGTAGAGGCACTACAAAATAAATCTATACGTGGAGCAGCCCTTGACGTGACCTATCCAGAACCATTGCCACGTGATCACCCGTTATTGAAATTATCCAATGTGATTATTACACCGCACTCAGGGTCACAAACGTATACAACCAGCGCAAACTCAAATCGATTAGCGATTGATAACTTGATAGCTGGAATTGAAGGCAAACCTATGCCGGCTGAAGTAAAGTTGTGAAAAAAAAGAGACAGTGACTAAAAATCACTGTTTTCAGGGAGATTTATTGAATATGTCAAAAATAATTCGATACAACTGATGAAATAATAAGGAAATTACCATTGGGATAGATTTATTAAACACAATTTGTTGAGAATCTCTTTGTGATTGACTATTGATAGATCATGAAATAATACGAAAATATGCTTTCTTGCCATTATACATATAACGCTGGACTTGCCTAATTTGACAGGCTTTTCTTGGTGTATTTTATTTTAATAAAATAACTTCTCATAAAATCGCACATACAATTATTATGTTCTCGTGGTAACGTGAGGAAGTGATCATGAGTATGTATGTGTGTGTGTGTGTGTGTGTGTGCGTACTTGCATGCGTTTGTGTGTGTGTATGTATGTATGTATGTATGTATTTATGTATGTATGTATGTATGTATGTATGTATGTAATTCTTTTCTGTTCTGTGCAGTTGTCCACTTTTTCTGTGTAAATTGTTTGAGAAAAGCACAAAAATGAAACAAAAACTTCTGTAATTGAAATCAACAGCAAGACTAGTTCAAAGTCAAAGAAATACAATTAAAATGGGAGCATATTGTAGGTCTTAATATTACTGTTTCATTATCATATGTCTGACACCCCCGGGTCGACGTAAGTACGTCAGCCACACTAGTAGTAACGATTGGTTAGAATAAAATGACCTCTTTCATGATTGGACAGTGTCTCATGACGTAGCACCGCCCCTAGTTATTATGAATATTTGTGGCGGGATTGTCTCAATTAACGTCACTTCACATCAGAACTTCATTCAAGTCATTTCCGTAACAGCTGAAACCAAAGCGAAACGAACAATGTCTGGCCGTGGTAAAGGTGGGAAAGCGAAGAGCAAGGCGAAAAGTCGTTCCAGTCGTGCTGGGCTACAGTTTCCCGTCGGAAGAGTACATCGTTTTCTAAGGAAAGGTAATTACGCCGAGAGAATTGGTGCTGGAGCCCCCGTCTACCTTGCTGCAGTGTTGGAATATTTGGCCGCCGAAATCTTGGAGTTGGCGGGCAACGCAGCCCGTGACAACAAGAAGACCAGAATCATTCCTCGTCACTTGCAGTTGGCTGTCCGTAATGACGAGGAGTTAAATAAACTATTATCGGGTGTTACCATCGCACAGGGAGGCGTTTTACCAAATATCCAGGCTGTGTTATTGCCCAAGAAGTCCGGTGCTGCCGCTGCGAAAGCGGGCAAGAAGTCTTCACAAAGTCAAGAATATTAGGGATGAATATGCCAGTCACCGATTTGCAAGAAGTTTGGATTTTCATACTAACTCTTAAAACATTCGTGTGTGTGTGTGTCTGTTTTGTTGCTATCAATCTACGGACGGTGTCAGACTGTAGTGTAACTGTAAGTGTAACAACATGGCGACTTCACCATTCACGTGATTTACATTCTCCGATCAACCAGCCTGTGTCACATGCACAGGTCATTCAATCTTTGAAACATACGGACACGCGATTTCACAGACAATATCTAGACTCCTTAGAGCGGTGTTGAATTTTTAACTTTTTAATTTTCAAGTTCTGACTTAAGCAATTTTAAGACCACACCCACATAAAGTGTCTCTGAAGATGGAACTTCAAGGCATCATACTAGTAGAACTGTGGTATATGGAGGCCGCCATGTTGTAAGGATGCACAGCTTACACCTCGTGTGTCTTCATGATGATGTTATATCCAGACACGCATTCGTTGCCACCGTCACTGATTTTATTTCAAAACTTGTACACTGTCTGTGTATACCTATCGCCTTTAAATCTTGATTTTATGGTGCAGATGTTTGTTATACAAATCTTGCATTACATGTGTTGAAAACTTAGGGATAGAATATTTCTTCAGATTGTTGTAGTCAATCACTGTGACTTTGTCGATATTTTTTAATTAAAACCATTTTGAACCTACAAATCATACTGTTATTGTTGTCTTTCTAAATTTCATTTAGGGCAAGCCTTGAACTTGATTAGTGAACCTGACCAACCCAAAAAAACAAAATCTAAATAAAAATAACCACACAGAATTTATAATACACCACACCATATTGACTATTGTACTTGTGGTAACACACACACACACACACACACAAAATGAAATAAGTTTTGGCATTACAATTTTTAGTTGATATCTTTTATACAACATGACTTGGTCCACTGTTACGGCAGTCAAATTCTTAAATATAGTAATTTCTTTAAAATTGTTTGGCAAAGAAACATGAGAAATGCCAACAATGTCATGACACAGGTCAAAGGTCATGCATTGTCCAGCTGATTGAAGAATCATGTCAAATGATTTGTTTGGACTAGGTATTGTTATAAAGTTGGTCGAGAGACAATCTTAATATCTATGGCTTTGGTTTTTCTACGAAATCAGAGAATCAAAACTTTAGGATAGCCTCTTGACTATTACTATGTAAGTTTGCTAACAACACTTTTAAAGTGACCATATGGATGAGGATTTAATATTTATTTTGGACTTAACTTTTTAAAACAATTTTATAAAAGCTCCCAACTTTAAAAATCAACATGAAACAACATTGACTGAGTCTGTGTTTGTAACTCAATACATTGCAAAATACTTTAAAAATGTGTAAAAAGTTTGTTATTGTACGTACAATAATAAATATTTTCACATTTATCACTCAGTCTTTTGCCATTTATTGAGTTAAAAACAAGGACTTGGCAAATGTTGTTTCACATTCATTTTTCAAGTAAGAAGCAATGATAAAATTGTATTATGAATTAAAAATCCTGAACTAAATACCAAATCATCATCCATATGGCCACTTTAATTTTCTTGTGGCGGGAGGTTAGTCCTGCTAGCTGACAATAACTGGAGGTTAGTCCTGCTAGCAGACGACTGAAGGTTAGTCCTGCTAGTAGATGATGACTGGAGGTTAGTCCTGCTAGTAGATGATGACTGGAGGTTAGTCCTGCTAGTAGATGATGACTGGAGGGTAGTCCTGCTAGCAGATGGTGACTAGAGGGTAGTCCTGCTAGCAGATGATGACTGGAGGGTAGTCCTGCTAGCAGATGGTGACTAGAGGGTAGTCCTGCTAGCAGATGATGACTGGAGGATAGTCCTGCTAGCAGATGATGACTGGAGGGTAGTCCTGCTAGCAGAGTGACTGGAGGTTATTCCTGCTAGCAGACGGTGACTGGAGGTTAGTCCTGCTAGCAGATGATGACTGGAGGATAGTCCTGCTAGCAGACAGTGACTGGAGGTTATTCCTGCTAGCAGACGGTGACTGGAGGTTAGTCCTGCTAGCAGATGGTGACTGGAGGTTAGTCCTGCTAGCAGATGGTGACTGGAGGTTAGTCCTGCTAGCAGATGGTGACTGGAGGATAGTCCTGCTAGCAGATGGTGACTGGAGGTTAGTCCTGCTAGCAGACGGTGACTGGAGGTTATTCCTGCTAGTAGATGATGACTGGAGCCTGGAGGTTAGTCCTGCTAGCTGACAATAACTGGAGGTTAGTCCTGCTAGCAGATGGTGACTGGAGGTTAGTCCTGCTAGCTGACAATAACTGGAGGTTAGTCCTGCTAGCAGACGGTGACTGGAGGTTAGTCCTGCTAGTAGATGATGACTGGAGGTTAGTCCTGCTAGCAGATGATGACTGGAGGATAGTGCTGCTAGCAGACGGTGATTGGAGGTTAGTCCTGCTAGTAGATGATGACTGGAGGGTAGTCCTGCTAGCAGATGGTGACTAGAGGGTAGTCCTGCTAGTAGATCATGACTGGAGGATAGTCCTGCTGGCAGATGATGACTGGCGGTTAGTCCTGCTAGCAGACAGTGACTGGAGGTTAGTCCTGCTAGCAGATGATGACTGGAGGTTAGTCCTGCTAGCAGACAGTGACTGGAGGTTATTCCTGCTAGCAGACGGTGACTGGAGGTTAGTCCTGCTAGCAGATGATGACTGGAGGATAGTCCTGCTAGCAGACAGTGACTGGAGGTTATTCCTGCTAGCAGACGGTGACTGGAGGTTAGTCCTGCTAGCAGATGGTGACTGGAGGTTAGTCCTGCTAGCAGACAGTGACTGGAGGTTAGTCCTGCTAACAGACGGTGACTGGAGGTTAGTCCTGCTAACAGACAGTGACTGGAGGTTAGTCCTGCTAACAGACAGTGACTGGAGGTTAGTCCTGCTAGTAGACAGTGGCTGGAGGTTAGTCCTGCTAGCAGACGGTGACTGGAGGTTAGTCCTGCTAGCAGACGGTGACTGGAGGTTAGTCCTGCTAGCAGACAGTGACTGGAGGTTAGTCCTGCTAGCAGACAGTGACTGGAGGTTAGTCCTGCTAGCAGACAGTGACTGGAGGTTAGTCCTGCTAGCAGACGGTGACTGGAGGTTAGTCCTGCTAACAGACAGTGACTGGAGGTTAGTCCTGCTAGCAGACAGTGACTGGAGGTTAGTCCTGCTAGCAGACGGTGACTGGAGGTTAGTCCTGCTAGCAGACGGTGACTGGAGGTTAGTCCTGCTAGCAGACGGTGGCTGAAGGTTAGTCCTGCTTGCAGACGGTGACTGGAGGTTAGTCCTGCTAGCAGATGGTGACTGGAGGTTAGTCCTGCTGGCAGATGATGGCTGGAGGGTAGTCCTGCAAGCAGCCAATGGCTCGAGGGTAGTCCTGCTAGCAGACAGTGATTGGAGGTTAGTCCTGCTTGCAGATAGTGAGTAGCGACTGGAGGTTAGTCCTGCTTGCAGACTGAGTGCAATGTTTAAGGACAGTGAGAATTGTGTTCCATACACTGCAAGTAGGATTATCTGTTTTGACTGATGTGTTTTGCTCGTAGCTTGTACTTGCTTGTAGTTAGGTCTATGACATGGTTATATTATAAATATGGTGCGAAACTTAGTTAAAATATTATCAGTATTTCCTTAAAGTCATCCAACCGTTCCTGCATAATTTAAGGGGGGAGGGGAGGGGGGCTGTAATGATTCATTGTTGAATGGCAGAATTGTACTCCAAGTTACTGGTTAGCCTCTCACCACTACCACCCCCAAAGCCCATGTCTGAGATTGCAACTGCTACTGTGTCTTAGTCAATGCGGCTAAATAGATGCGGACCTCGTAGGACTAGAGGTTATGTGAAGGGTTTCATTTTGTGTGCTTTGAGAACCAGTACAATGTATATATATATAATAATCCCAGAATATTTTACATAATATATCACACTCACACAGAGGAAAACAAACATAGATTTTGAAAAACACAATTTTAATTATTTTAATGTATTAAGTTGTAGTAGTAATATAGACTGTAACGAGGGTGACTTCTCAACTCCAGTGTTCTCCCCAGCTAAGATTGCAAAGATGGCAACTAATTTGCATAGTAAGTTGCATATAAATAACATTGTAAACTGCATAATGATCAGCACATAACATGCCTGTTTTCAACAGTAAAACATTCTCTGACATGTTGACATTTAAACTGCATATACTATGGACATTGGGATCAATCTCTCCATGTGAAAGTATTATATTATAAAGATTACTAAGAACACATCTGAAAGATGATAGATACCTGCCAAGCATGGTTGCCATGGTGGCAATGACAGCTATAGCACCATGCTCTATAGTGGGGAGAACACTGAACTCCATGCATATGTGTCGCAGAGTACTGGGTTGCCATGCATGACTATTTTACAGTTGAGATGAAATTAAAAGTTTTCATCAATTTTATATTGGTCTTTTATCACTACATGCATGTAGTGGGATTGTATTGGTTACCTAATGTACTTTGACAGAATCCCATAGTGCGCGAGTTGGAGTGTGGAGTACTTGGGGTACATATGATTGCATTAGTAATACGCCTTTCCAAAATTTGCCTTGGTGGCGCTCTACTTCCTGTCTGTGTGTACCTTGGGGTATGCATGGTATAGGTTTAATTGGTTAAGCACAGAGCACTGTAGTCTCGCTGCCAGACTCGTGACTATCGTCCCTAATCTGTTTGTGTATGCCGAGCGGCGCAGCCGCGAGAAGAGAGGGGACTAGACCCTCTAATAGTCACGAGTCTGGCAGCGAGACTAAGAGCACTGCTGATTTCCTTGATGTCTGAACAATACGAAAAAACATCCCTGATTTACACTTCTACAGAATACCAAGAGATGGTTGCACTATCAGGTGATGATGCACCCAATTTGAACGAGGGCGCTGTGTTCTCAATTTCCTGTTTGCAGTTTGAATGGCCTATTGCAGTGTTCTCTGTGCTTGTAATTTGACATGTACATGTGTAAATGAGTGAAAGTACAGCAAAATAATACCACAAGCATGAGGGCAAACACCCTGGCATACTGGCACTTTCACTTTCGCATTACAGGATTCTGTTATTGCTATATATCTCTATTTGAACAGTAAAATAATACTGTACAATCACACACTTTCATGTACAGGGATCTATCATGCACTTATTTGCATAAATGTATGCAAGAATGCAGTGCAAATACCACTAGTGAACATACAGGTGCAAGTAATCTCTGGTATGCACATAATAACATTTTATTACGTGTAGCTGTTCAGGCAAACTAATGGTATTTGTACTGCAGTATGATATGACACACATTTTGCATACCTGTATGCAAATTAGTGTGAGCGGTCCATGATATACACAAAGTCACACAAAACCAGTTATTATTTTTACCTGCTTTGAGTTTTGGATACACATACATTACATTGTATGTAAGAACAGAATCCCATGACGCAAGGTATGCAAGATAGTCTGGGTACTCTACGATTTGCATTCATGGTTGTTGTTGTTGTTGTGTTTTCATTGCATAGTCACTACCTCTGCTTATTAAAGTATGGACACAGTGAAACATTGCAGGCATTCAAGTTAATACCCCATAACACACTGCCCCAAATCTGTAGGAACATCACAAAGTCCTTAATATTATGGGCCTGTTTTGTGTTTTTGTAAGTATGTAAAACAGACATATGTCTTCAAAGTATTTATGCGACCTTACCAAAGTTAAGTTATTTGGTGTGGAAGTCTATGAAAGATTTACCAGATTTTCCGTCCGTGTTATCAGTCAGAAATAACAACTACACTGTACTAAATATTTTAATGAACCTGTATATATAAACTTCTATCATCTACTACAAATGGAAAGAAACAAAAAGGAAATTGGTTATCAAGTTACCTTGTTTGACTACATTCTGTGTTATAAATTACATCATTCAATATAATCAAGTTTGTAGAATCTCCTCAATATTTTTTCTTAGACTGTTAGAGTATGCCATGTCACTCGCCTTTCATTGGCCATGCTCCTTTTTGAGAGTCTAAAATGAAAATCACACTTCATTTTGTCTTAGTCACTCGCCCCAAAATGGTCTGTACTTGGTCTATAATCAGAAAACACAGGGCTCCCAGTCTCTGAAAGGGATTGGTTGATGTGTGAGGGCGCTGTATCAAGATTTGCCTTTCAGCTGGTCCATGCATCATCACATGACCTATCAGTTCTTGTGAGACTGCAGGTAACTAGGAATTGCCATCTTGGATCCGCCATATTGAATTATATGTTCCCACAATCCTTTACGGTATTCGTGGGTGGTTTGTTGTCTCAGCCAATGAGAGTGCTAGATGCGATTAATTAGTTATATGTTTACAAATGCAATATTTGCAGGGACCAACAAAGATGTACCAAGTGATAGACTGTTTAGTTCGTGGTTCTTATATATAATTGAAAAAATCTGGGATTTCACCATCATATTTTCAAAGAAATCACCAAACTTTACTATCCCTTATAATTTGAAAGTATTCAAATTCAGTATCCATTTTAAACTCTCCAATGGGTTCATTCTAATATAATTTTGACATCGTTTTCAAAAATGTGCTTAGAGATTCTTGATTATTTCTTGATTATAACCAAGATTGGTTATGAATTTTCTTGGGACTTTTCTTGAACAAAGTAACATAAAGTTGACGTTTTCATTGCTGAGATGCATACTACATTTATCGAATATATTTTGTTAACACACTAATAATGTATGTTAATCACATGATCATTTGCATAGTTGTAAGATTGCTAGATACTAACAATCTGATTCAAATCTGATGAGGCCAATATAGTTAAATTTCTACCTTTATCACTTTTTCCTTTGATTATTATCTTTTGTTTTCAATTTTGTTGTTCGAGGAGTGGAAAGAAGGTGATCACTCCTCGAACAAAATCGAAAATAAACAACCATAAATGAAGGAAAGAGGTTAAAAAAGAAACTGAGCAATATTCAACACATCAAATTTCAATCATTATTGTAAACTATAAGATACTAATACAGCACGGGTAACTCTACACTAGCCAGGTTATGGGAGCCTTGCCTATGAAGTCACAGCACTTTCCTTTGATCTTTAAGAAGTGTCTCTTGAATTCTAAACCGTCACCCTGGAAAAAAGAAAGTAAATAAACTTAATTGAATGAGTCCATCACCTTATTGTACCTAAGGTTTGTCACTCCGAGTTGTCATTGCTGTGTTCAAAATATTACTCAAAATGTTGAAAATTACCATTAGTTTGCCCAATTTTTCTTTGATATTACTGGCGCTGGTATAATTAATATGTTACTCTCCAATATTTGTCTTCATTCAGCCAGAAAATACTTCTTGTGACCTAAGGGTTGTCACTAATCGTCTATCGACTTGTAGTGACAAAGCCCCCCCCCCTCCCCCCTACATCACTTGTATTTTCCTTGGCAGAATGAAGTCAACTATTGGTGAATAACATCTACATGTAAGTGTTCTTTCATTTTTTATTTTATTTTATCTTTTATCTGCAAAACAACATCAATTTCCATTGTTAACTTTTGTATTTATTTGTGTTAATAAAGTAACCATTACTATTATCGCTGTTGTCATTGCTGCTTTTCTTGTGGTTATGCATGTTACCATGGTTACTTACCTTGGAAAGTCTGAAATCTACCATAACTTTGTCATCCATATCTATCAAGTTGGCTTTAAATATTAATTGATTATTACGCCGATCTGTGGTTGTCACGGTAATCTGAAATCAAATGAAAATTAAAAAATGAATTTACTGATTTATAAGTGAACACTTCTTTAAGCGGCACCTGGAACATTTTTTAACAATTGTTTAGTTGGATGTACTACTTACTCCTAGTAGTAGTATGTTTATTAGAGTGACATGTAGTCACATAACATAATACTAACAATACAAGACAAAACAAGGAATTACCCAGCCCAACGGACTTACAAGTCACTACAGTCAGTGTACAATATATACAGGTAACACTGTTGAAAGAAAAAAGGAGACTACATCCAAAAACTTGCGCAAATTAACATAATACCTTAGGTTTGTACATACAATATATCACGCCTTCTGTCTCATCATAATATCATACACCCTGAACAGTACTGAAGAACCTGTGGGTACTACATTTGTATATTGGTGTGGCTGTACATATAGTCTAGTATGATTAATTAAATTAAAATACAGTAAACTGATTTTGGGGTCCACACCTTAAAACCAGCACCCTCAGTGTACATGTAATCAAAATTTCAAAGTCTTACTCTACTACTTCTGAATAAAATCAACCTCTAATTAACATATCAAGTGTCTAATTATTGTATTTTAACAACTATTAGTTAATGTATTGTTGAATATCTGATCAAAAACAACAAATACTCCAGATACAGTATTCTGGTGATAAATAAATGATAAACAATTTTAACATATTAATAACTGTGACAATTTCTTGTACACTTTCAGTTTTCTTTTGTGTGAATAGTTGACAACTGTTCAATTAATATTAATCAACCTGGCGTTAGCTAAAAGGTAGTCTAGTTCCAATATGACCGTGTTACGATTTACACTACGTTATCTTCAAATATTGTAATGTGTAAAGATAACGTACTTGTAAATCGTAACATGGTCATATTGGAACAGGATTGTGGCTATATAAGAAGTAACTTACTTGTCTTGGGGGACTTTTCTTCCAACTGTATCCCAAATTATCAAATACTTTAGTGACAGACTTGAATGATTTCTCTGTACTCAAATTTGTAAAGAAACGTGTCATACGTTTTACAAGTCTCTGCATAGGAGTCTGAAGGAAATAAAGGAACATTGACTGTCAGTGATCATGAGATGAGCATGTGTTCTGCATGTGATAAGCATGAGTTCTGCATATGACGAACATCCATTTTGCATGTGATGAGTTTGTGTCCTGCATGTGAGGAATGTGCTTCTGCCTATGATAAGCATGTGTCGTGCATATGACTAACAAAAATTAAGCTGCAGTTAGACCACATGAAGGACGTTTGTACATCCTTACCTATAGTCAAGAGACTAAAATATGGTGGATTACATCAGTGCAAGCATTGTAATCAGCTAAAGGTTTACATGTTGCCCACATGTACAGTGATCATATGTGTATCATGTGACCTTCCAGGTGTACACTGCAATCGGCTGACGTGCCCATGTATAAAGTAATCATGTGTGTATCATGTGACTCACCTGTGACCCTCCAGGCGTGCACTGTAATTGGCTACTAACTAACATGTTGTCCATGTGTACAGGTTGGGAGAAGCTGACAGCATGTACCAAGTCATCAATGGATGACGTACTTTCTCCTGACAACTGATTACCAGTTGTACTGTATGTTGGCTGAGAACTAGAAATACGTCCCATTGGTCCATCCTCTCTGTAAGAGTATCCAAACACAGATTTTTGCAAATTAAGCATATTCATAAACATGTTAAGAGTCCATAAACAGAACAAATTCAATATTGACACAGAGTGTTTTAACAGACTATGTTTGGGTTAATTTATCAGAATTTTTACATATTTACAGAAATTTTACATATTGTTTATTGTAACCACTTAAAGTATAAACCATACTTAATAACTGATGACTAGGTGAAAAGTTATCAACAACCAATCAAACCTTGTCTGTTAAATGATGATGTAGGTCAAATGTCTTTTATACAACCAATCAAAACTTTCTTAACAAATGATGATCTGGTGAAAGCTTATCCACAACCAATCAAGCCTTACCTGTTAAATGATGATGTAGGTGAAAGGTCATTGCCGGAGCAGATTCTCTTGACTGGTTTTCCATCAGGAGAGTCATGGCACCCACCAGATGGTATTCTAGTAAGACCTGGAAATTGTGGGATAAAATTTTAAGTCATCTAATTTTGAAAAATGTCGTAATTACTTGGCTAACTTTGAGTCTGAGGGACAAGTATTGAACATATATCACAGCATTGGTCTAAAAGGTAAAACATATTATGTAGAACTTAGTAGAGGTTATCCTCTTTCTACCTGGGAGGTCATTTCTTTTTACACAGAAAAATACAAGTTTTGATTAACTTACTTACTCCTTTCAAAAAAAATATTGTCAAGACCATTACACTTCCTCTTGCACTATATAGTCATGAATTCCCAGTCCCATAGAAAGGACCATTCTATAATGAGTAACACTGAAGTAAAGCACTTTCTCTATGTGCTACACTCATTTATAGCATTCATATCAAGTGTAAAAGTATACTATTTCAACTGGTTTATTTACAAGGCTAGCACGCGGTCTTTCTAATGTTGTCAATTAGCAAATTTTTACACTTGATATGGATGCTATAAATGATTGTGGTACAAACAGAAAACGTTTTCCTTTGACGTTATGGGTTGTATTTTGAAATGGACCAGTAAGTGATTCCTTAGCTGGACTGTGTGGACTTACTTTTAGTTTTATGGAATGTTCTGTTATACCACTTATCTCTGCGTATTTGTGTTATGGTATATCTCTTGGCTGGGTTCTCTTGTAGCATTTTCTGTAGTAGTGCTGTAATAGAAACACAGTAAAAATTATTTGCATTTCAAGGTGTCTTCTTGTTACTATCTGAAGAAGCTCTAGACTTGTCTTGGTGTTACTATCTCAAGAAGCTCTCTACACTATAGACTTGTCTTGGTGTTGCTATCTCAAGAAGCTCTCTACACTATAGACTTGTCTTGGTATTACTATCTCAAGAAGCTCTCTACACTATAGACTTGTCTTGGTATTACTATCTCAAGAAGCTCTCTACACTATAGACTTGTCTTGGTGTTACTATCTCAAGAAGCTCTCTACACTATAGACTTGTCTTGGTGTTACTATCTCAAGAAGCTCTCTACACTATAGACTTGTCTTGGTATTACTATCTCAAGAAGCTCTCTACATTATAGACTTGTCTTGGTGTTACTATCTAAAGAAACTCCCTTCACCAAGCCAAAGCTTTTACTCTCGGAAACACAGAAATATGTTCTGAGTTTGAAATGATCACCAACAAGAGCTGATCTAGCAAGAACAAGTCTCTGAGCTAATTGCAACGCAACAATTGCAAATGCAGGTGTTATAAAATGAAGAGAATGTAAGTAACAAGTATAAACTCAATACAGGTTTACATTAATTAACAAATTTCAACTCATTTTGTCTTGTTTGGAAAGCCTTTTTGTATATACATGCATATACAAATACACACATTTGCTAAAAGAAAAGTTTACTGACAGTTGTTTTGGTTCGCTTGGTTGAGAAAAAGATGATTCTCTCAGTAAAAACTTTTCTCTGAAGGTTTGAAAAACAGAGCAGTACAAAAGGAATGGGTTTCATTTTTTGTCCTCAACCAGGTCTTGAAATTAATGGCATTCCCATATCCAAACTCTTCTAATGGACTGCCATAATATGCAGCTGATAGCCCACTTATTCTAACACTAAATATGGGACTATTTGTCATCATCCTTGGGCTACAAATTTGGGAAAGTTAGCCCATAGACATGTTGCTGGTTCCAAGATGCATTGCGCATCTCTCCATACAACGCCATGTATTGAGTATGCGCTGAGGGGTTTGCATGTACTACTCAGGGGGATGGTTGTCACCTGACCATACCCTGGATTCACCCGTAAAATCCCTCTCTATCATTGATGGCGTTTAGTCTTTACCATATAAATCACTCATAATCAAAGAGGTCAACGTGTCTTTCTATCATTTCCTAATAAAAACGTTACTTCAAACGTAATAAAGACAAAACAAGACTAACTGTAACATCATAAAAGCTGCCCTCTCGCGCAATGCATCTTGGAACCAGAAAATCGACTATTGAGACTACTGACAGGAAAGGTCAATTTTGAGCCCAGCCAACATTGTTGTTACAGACTTTACCAAATCTATCAAATGAATTAATGTCTTGATGACACACAGCAAGTCATTGTACGAATACACTTTTCATGGCAAGTTCTAGATTACTTTGATACATTACCTAGTTGAAATGTATCAATTTTACTCCAGGGTGTGAGATTGATTTTCTTATCCAGCCAATCACAGTACTCCTGACAATCATAGGTGGGTTGATCCCATGGCAGTTCTGTCAACAAAACAGATGTGATGATTGGCTATGAGCTGATACCTTGGCAGCACAATATAACAAATGTAATGATTGGCTATGAGCTGACACCTTGGCAGCACAATATAACAAATGTAATGATTGGCTATGAGCTGATACCTTGGCAGCACAATATAACAAATGTAATGATTGGCTATGAGCTGACACCTTGGCAGCACAATATAACAAATGTAATGATTGGCTATGAGCTGATACCTTGGCAGCACTATACAACAGATATGATGATTGGCTATAAGTTAATACATGGCAATACACAACGATAATCTACATGTCTACAAACCTCCTGATAACATAGCCACCAATATGATACCACATGACCACAGATCTGATGGCTCTGCATGGTATTCTTTCCTCTTCAGTACTTCCGGTGCTACATATGGTGGTGTGCCACAGCAACGGGATAACAATCTCTCTTTTCCTTGGTGACGGAATACGGTGGCTAAACCAAAGTCAGTAATCTTCAGATTATCTGCGATGTACAATATATGTATATAGGATAAATTGGTATTGTAGGTCAAGTTATAGTTATGGATGTTGACCAGCAAGTTTCAACTAAAAGTCCAGTCAGACTTATTTTCTGCCTTCAGTACCCTTGTATTGATTACTGCTATCAACTTAAAGGAAAAGTCCAGTCAGACTTATTTCTACCTTTAGTACACTTGTATTGATTACTGCTATCAACTTAAAGGAAAAGTCCAGTCAGACTTATTTCTACCTTTAGTACACTTGTATTGATTACTGCTATCAACTTAAAGGAAAAGTCCAGTCAGACTTATTTCTGCCTTTAGTATACACTTGTATTGATTTCTGCTATCAACTTACATATGATTTTGGGTGATAAAATATTATCTTGGTACCTTACTCAATAGGGAACTTGCAATCTAGACTGAGCATGCTCAGATGCAACGGACTATGAAATTATCTGTGGTTATCGTAATACCTAATCTGGAGCTACTGATAAAAAACCTATAGTCAGGGTAAACTATGAATTGACCATTCGTGGTTGCAAACAATGTAACGGGAGTGTTTACAATACCAATTTATTAGTATTTATTATCACATTTCCCATGATGCAACATTCAACATGGCGGGTTTGCAAGTTCCCTATTTTGAAATCTTGTACAGAAGTCCTACTGCACTTCACATCATGTGTTCAGCTATTTCTGGAATTTCAACACGATTTCAAAGTTGAATAAGTTACTGAGGTGTTATTTTATCACCCCAAATCACATCAAAGTTGATAGCAGTAATCAATACAAGAGTACTCACTATACTTCCCGAATTTCATTAAATTTAGCTAACAACATCAACTTACCTGACTTATATTACTAAACTTAGTTAGCTAACTTACTTATAACTCAGCTAATAATAAACTTACTTACCTAACTCAGCTACAGTACACTTACCTAACTCATCTAACTGTACACTTACCTAATTCATCTAACAGTACACTTACCTAACTCATCTAACAGTACACTTACCTAACTCATCTAAGAGTACACTTACCTAACTAATCTAACAGTACACTTTCCTAACTCATCTAACAGTACACTTACCTAACTCATTTAACCGTACACTTACCTAACTCATCTAACAGTACACTTACCTAACTCATCTAACAGTACACTTACCTAACTAATCTAACAGTACACTTACCTAACTCATCTAACAGTACACTTTTCTAACTCATCTAACAGTACACTTACCTAACTCATCTAACTGTACACTTACCTAACTCATCTAACAGTACACTTACCTAACTCATCTAACAGTACACTTACCTAACTCATCTAACCGTACACTTACCTAACTCATCTAACAGTACACTTACCTAACTCATCTAACAGTACACTTACCTAACTCATTTAACCGTACACTTACCTAACTCATCTAACAGTACACTTACCTAACTCATCTAACAGTACACTTACCTAACTCATCTAACCTTACACTTACCTAACTCATCTAACCGTACACTTTCCTAACTCATCTAACTGTACACTTACCTAACTCATCTAACAGTACACTTACCTAACTCATCTAACAGTACACTTACCTAACTCATTTAACAGTACACTTACCTAACTCATCTACAGTACACTTACCTAACTCATTTAACTGCACACTTACCTAACTCATCTAGGAGTAGATTTTCTGGTTTGAGATCTCTGTGTGTTACACCTTTACAATGTAAGTAGTCCACACCATCTATCAGTTGAGTAAAGAATTTATGAGCCAACGTCTCTGCCATTCCTACGTCTGGTTCTGAAATATCAAACACATTTTTTTTAAGACATTAGGTTCAAATAGACTGACCATAATATGACAGAACCTCGTCATTACGTGTGAACGTCAGTGTGGCATATTTACTGGAGGTGTTTAGTACTTGTGTTGTTCTCCCTAGTGCAAATGTATTAAGATGTTATTCCCCAATATTTTTCTTCATTCAGCCAAGGAAAATATGAGTGACCTAAGGGGTCTTTGTTACTACTCATCTTCAACTTGTACTGACCCCTTAGGTCACGAGTATTTTTCCAGTTATATGAAGACAAATATTGGAAAATAACATAATTATACGAGCGTCAGTAATATCTGAGAAAAATCGGGGAAAATAATGGCAATTTTGAGAGTTTTGACATCATATTTCAAACACAGCACGGAGTAGAACCAGTGATGTAGACACAAATTGTTATGACATAGATGTATGTTATCATGATGTAGAACGACCAGAGTATACATTCCATATTTTTTGTTAAACTTGAGTCATGCATGGTATATTGTGTAAATATATAGAGTGATCAAGTCCCAACATTAGAACTCCTGCGTCGTTGGGTTACGTGCACATGTATGCTTGTATAACATAATTATGTTTATCAGAAATAGCGATTTGAAAAATGCAAACACATAATGATGTGATTTCAGATACATAGGAATGATCATACACTCATTTACATACAGGTATGCAATAAATGTGATTGCTTATCCTAACAGCATCTCTGCACATATCTTACAGTATAATATGGCAAGTAATTATCACTGGTACATTTTTCCCATGGTCTTATCATAGATACATGTTTCTGAGAAGTGATTCAACATTGTGAGAATGAAGGTTCATGGACTCTTAGTTCGTATAGTTACCATAATATCAATGAAAATTTTAGTCACAACGAAGTCAAAATTTTCCTTGGAAGCAAATACCAAAATTTCATCAATGTCGTCTCATCAGTGTCATCAGAGGTGTACAATAAATGATTTCAAGCAAATGTAACATTAACATTTCCATGGTAACCTTGCTAAGTTATCACTTTTTATATGTGTGTACTCAGGGGTGAACAAATCCACTGGTCCTGGGTCTGGGACTAACGATTTTTTGGGGCGGACCACACAAATTTTACCTTTTCTGGTCCGCTGGACCAGTACATTACTGTTAATAACTATGTTAAAAAGTCGTCTGAATAAACAGATTCATAGGTAAGATTTAATGTTTCACATTAGCAGGACCTGGGACCACTATTTTTTAAGACACTGGTCCGGGGACCACCAGTTCACAAAATGATTTTTTCACCCCTGGTGTACTACAATGGGATATTGTCAAGTGTCTTAGAAGAGACATGACATGAACTTGAGAGAAATAGTTTTGATCTTGATGTTGGCTTCCCGATATTAATTGATTCAGACTATCCATTGATTCTTAGGGGTACCATTACTGAGTTCAGGGTTGTAAGAATCAAAAGTTACAATCCACTACCAGTCTACCCCTTGACAGTTAGGGGAAAACACAGTTCATTACCAGTGGCATTATTCCAGGAATAAGAACCATAATTCCTTACCTATCCTATCAAAGAGTTCCCCACCACTGGCATATTCCAGGAATATATATTGTCTATTTCCTTCCTTCCTTGATCCATAGAACTGGATAATAGATTTGTCTGATGTCAGCATACGATGAATACAAACCTAGAAAGTTTTTTTTTTAATCACATAATTAAGAGAAAGTTATTACTGAGTCATGCAAGGAAATATAATAAGTGTGTATAGATCTATGTACATGTACATGGCCCATATTCAAACATAGGTTGTATACTATAGCTCAAGGGAACAAAAAAAGTATACATCTCTATATCTGTCTAGATATTTGTAGCATCATGGGACCCCAAGATGTGTTTACATCGTACAAATGTATGTGAATTGCATCATGGGAACCTAATGTGTGTTTACATTGTATGTGAATTGGTACACTGGAAGATAATGTAATGTCCCTCTGCCCTTTTACAGGCCTCCTCTTTCCCATTGTATTACTCTATAGACAGCAATTTCACAGGATAATAGGTTCCACACTGAACTGGTGATTAGAAGGTCATACAGAGGTTGTGAAAGGAGCTGACTGATGTGTGAGGGCGCTCCATCACGGTGTACCCTATAAACTACTGTACTTGTACTGGATAACTGCTGCACTGTAAAGACTTTATAAGTGATTCAAAACTTACCTCTTTCCTAATATTGTCATAATTTTGAGCTACTTTAGATAAATCTACAATCTTGACTGCCACTGCTTCTTGAGTTGTTTGGTTAACTGCTAGTTTCACTCTAAAGATCAAATCAAAAACATATATAATATGTTACTGTACATAAAGTCTAAAAAAATTGTTTGGTTGCGGTTACCTGACCCCACCTAGTTTTTCATGCCAACATTAAACTTTTTTTTTCAAGAAAAAAATAATAAAATTGAGAAATTTGTGAAGTCTCGCAGGAAATAGTGGATGCGGAAACTGGCATCAACTTAAAAAGACAATATAAAACTCTTCTTCCAATCTGTAATGGCTGTACGTCTGATGAGAAGAAACCAATAACAGAGAGACCATATGGAAAACAATGGAAAACATAAATACCTGAACTAGACACTCACATATGAAAAAAATATATATTTAAAAAAATAAAAAATAAAAAATAAAATAACAAATATACCTACCCCACCTATTCTAAAATTTAGCATAATTAGTTAGGCCTGATTGGATGTATATTTGTTACTTTAGATAGGATGCATGTACGTATGTGTACATGTATGCAAAGTAAAAATTTGTAAAATTACAAAACAGACTAGCTTCCCAATGGCTTTAGATTTGAGATGCATGTGCATTGACTAAAATGCAGGGGAAAACATGTATTTTGAATGATAACAAATCATTTGTAAACAAAATTATTGTTACATCTGATTATGGTATGTTGGTAAGTAGTTAGATGTATTCACTATTGTGGTATCATTTAGATGTAAAATGGATAAATATATGAATGGGGGTCAAACCCTAATGTGTAGAATGTGTAGCCCCCCCCCCCCCCCCAACACACACACACACTCAAATGTCCCCGCACTCCTGATTGACTTGATTCTGTTATCACTAGACCCCCCCCCCCCATGGGAGTGACAAGTCAGTACTATAGTCACATACATGTACACTATTATTTAACATAAGACCCACCCCATGTAGTATCACACACAGTGACATCACTGCACTACCACCACCATAGATGCAGTACTGTAGCAGCTTCGCTATATCACTCTCACTATGCTACACACACACCCCCCCCCCCCCCGCCCCCGAGAAAAAAAATACAACGAAAAATGGTGAGTCCCAACAACATAAAATATGAATAAAAAGCACTGTAAACAAAAACAAAGCTACAGTTATTGCAGCTACCACCACCATGTACCACCACTAGCACTCCCACCACCATCCTGAATTCCCACTGGTGATGCACGGTCATGCACCCATGGATGATATGCCCCAACCCGATGTGTTATAAAATAATATACATCTATATACTATTCTACATATTTTCACTAACCTCATTATGTAAAAAGATATCGTATTACTTATTTCTGTGGATTATTCTAACTTACTCTCCGTATGCACCTTCTCCAAGTGTCTGGACAAAGTCCCAGCCTTCAACAAATGCTGTTACTTCACTCATCGCCAAAGCCGCCGTCAGACTAACCACAATTTGGGTCACACGTTGCGTAATCGAGGCGTGAGTTTCCAAATTTATATGCCGTGGTTTCCTAAAGTCATTGACGCTACAATTTGTTTACAAAATCCCTCGATGAATGAAAACGACGAGGAGTTCTGTTGACACGTTACAACTTCCGGTGACTTGCACTGTTGCAGTTGACCTCTCACGTTTTCCTCGATTCAAGTTCATCAACTCGTCATTTTCAGTCCTCCAAAACAACTTTCTGTACAAATTCCACTGCCGATATATTCTCTGATTGATGTAGAACCCGGTTACCACACTTGAATGCTGAGAAATGTGAATGCAAACGGCTAGCTATACACTTTACGTGAAAGACTGATTTCTGTTTTTCAAACCTTCGCGCAACATGGTCGTGACGTCATTTTGGAGGGAATCCCTGAACACGTGATCACTGATGCCAAAGGTTACATCGAGCTGAATAGTCTAGTCATGGCGTCTGGTAAGTTTCCAACCTGCTGCAATTTTTCTTGGATCTGCATCGCAATCGCTCTTCAGGTTGCACAAAACACTAACGCTGCCATTGATACTTTTTGAATCGTCAACATTGATGGTGCATATGCAAATATATACTTTGTAGTAGGTATATCTACCAATATTCAGCACGTATTTCCGGGTTACGATTGACCCTTAGTTGAACTTCAATTTTATGGAGGTTTAAAAAAGACCTTGCTCTCTGACTTAACTACTTATTAAAACGCAGAGAAGAGTCGAAGAGAATAAGAGAACATATAACATTTTTTAAAATTTATATTGATTGATTAATTTATTTATTTATTTATTTTTTTATTTTTTTATTTTTTTGTTTTTTATTTATTTTTTTATGGGGGGGGGTGTAATGTATAAAACAAACTTTACTCTGCTTTCCTAAATAATTATTGACCATAGTCCTAAAGTTAATTGCTAGTGAGAATGTCATATTGTACTTTAAAAAATGGAATCCAAATTTTAGTGTACTTTTCAGATTTCTGGAAAAGATTTCACTGCAAAAGTTTGATTGTATGACCAATAACAAACATTGTAAATATTTCAAGAATCTTTTGCAATTAATTGAGTTACAAACAAGGAGTTGACTATACTTGTTCATATTGTCTTACAAGTAGGAAAATATTATAACATTGTTTTATCAATTAAACATCCATAATCTAATTCTCATTGATATGGCCACTTTAAATCACCAACAAATAACCAGAGCCTCATGGCACAACAATTTCACGGTTTACAGTATTTTGTTGTTGTTGTTGTTGTTGTTGTTGTTGTTGTTGTTGTCAGTGTCAGCACCTGTTTGTCAAGTTTGGTCAAGAACTTAAACTTAAAAACTTACCGGGCAGATTTGTCTGAAATTTGGTTGGGCATTGTCTCATTTGTTCAATCTAATCCAATCTGATTAAAATCCGATGTAGATATCGGCTAATCGTTCAATGCTATTTTACCTTCGTTATTTTGCCTGAATTGACCTTCATGGTTAATGTTTACGTCAGAGGCAATCAGGATGAAAACGTAAACATGTACCACGAAGGTCAATCAGGCAAAATAACGAAGGTAAAATAGCAATGAACGATTAGCCGACATCTACATCAGATTTTAATGAGATTGAATCTAACCCATCATTAATATATGTGCAAATAACTAACATTCTCATTTTTGGACACAACTTACACTATATGTAGCAGGGAGATGGGCCTGAAAGTTGATAGGGCTCACATATTTCAAACAACGGTGTCTTAATGCAGAGGTAGTAATTAATAGACTGGGTATGCAGTTGTTGTTCAACGCCATTTTTTCTCTACTCCAGCTTTCAGAATTGCACTGATCCAGCTTGCTGTGTCAGCCAATAAGGCTGAGAATCTGAGCAGAGCATCCAAATTAATAGCAGAGGCAGCTAAAGGAGGAGCTAAGATTGTATCTCTGCCAGTAAGTATCAAGTACACTGAACTACACAGCACATACACATACAATGTAAGCAATACCAGTGATGCACAGACAGACAGACAGACAGACACACACGCACGCACGCACGCAAATACATACATACATACATACATACATACATACAGATACACAGACAGACAGACAGACAGATCTCGACACACAAACAAACAAACAAACAAACAAACAAATATAAAAAAAAAACATTAAAAAAAAATTTGCATCAATACCAAAAATCAATTAATGAATCACAGATTTCATAATGTATACATGATTGTTTATAAAGTAGAGTTGAATTCTACCCATAAACAAGGACTGGATAAATAATGCTTCGGTAAACAGAAAAGTACAATGCATTTGATGTGCAGCAAAAAATTCACTCAAGCCACTGAAGTTTGTGAAATGAGGATGTTTCAATATATTTCTGACTTTAGTTACAATTTGATTAGTTAATAAATTGTCCATGTTATTTACAACATCATAACCATTGATTATCTGCAAGTATCATTTCCCTCTACAGGAATGTTTTAACTGTCCTTACGGTACCAAATACTTCCCAGAGTATGCAGAAAAGATCCCAGGGCAGTCAACTGATGTCTTGTCCAAGGCAGCCAAAGACAACAATGTTTTCCTTGTTGGAGGTAAGGACCAATCAGAATTCAGGTAGTTGTTTATTAGGCTTGGCCAACCTCAGAGTTATAGATATTGATTGGCTACTTCTGGAGATATGAACCAATAAAAAATGTTGTTACTTAATTAGACTTAATAAACTTTAGAGCTATTTTATGATGACTACCTATGGAGGTATGAACCAATACAAAATCATGTACTTTATTAATCTTGATCAACTTTAGAGAGGTAGCTCATGATAGGGTACCTCTGGATGTGTGAACCAATCAAAAATCTAGTTGATGTAATCATGGTTTTCACTCAGAAGTGATATCTTTGTATAGCTTTTTATTGTGTTTTTATTAAAGAGCTATTATTCTGTACCAAACACATGAAGTATTCAATTTCCATCTTTTTCATGTCTGATGATCAGCAACACTTCCTTATTCCAGGATCAATTCCAGAGGAGGACAGTGGAAAACTGTTTAACACATGTACTGTTTACAACCCAGAGGGAAGCATGGTTGCCAAGTTTAGAAAGGTAAGAATAGAATAGATTGTACATAACTTATTTCTCAGTACCTGTAATAGCATTTTATCTCATGCTAGAGGGTCAAAATAGAACAAGAAGGTTGACTTATTCTCAGTACCTGTCATAGCATTTTACCTCACGCTAGAGGGTCAAAATAGAACAAGAAGGTTGACTTATTCTCAGTACCTGTAATAGCATTTTACCTCATGCTAGAGGGTCAAAATAGAACAAGAAGGTTGACTTATTCTCAGTACCTGTAATAGCATTTTACCTCATACTAGAGGGTCAAAATAGAACAAGAAGGTTGACTTATTCTCAGTACCTGTAATAGCATTTTACCTCATGCTAGAGGGTCAAAATAGAACAAGAAGGTCGACTTATTCTCAGTACCTGTAATAGCATTTTACCTCATACTAGAGGGTCAAAATAGAACAAGAAGGTTGACTTATTCTCAGTACCTGTAATAGCATTTTACCTCATGCTAGAGGGTCAAAATAGAACAACAAGATCGACTTATTTTCACACACACCTATAGTAATGCATGTGAAGCACGTAAAGTGGAAGTTATAAATACAGTGGCACCAAAGCTTGCAAATATTTCCTTTTACATTTGTAGCTAAAATATTTGATGTGTAAAAGATACATTGGTATTCAATGCAAGCCACATATAACATGCTACATATGACAGTTAAAGATGCTTCAAATGCTCATATTCATTAAAATGGGAATTTATGTTTACTAAACTCTTGATTACAAACATATATTGACAACTGGTTGTTGTTGTGTGTTTTGTGTGCGTTTGTCGTGTCACTTAGATACATCTATTTGATATTGACGTTCCTGGGAAGATTACCTTCAAAGAATCCGAATGTTTATCACCTGGTAACTCATTGGCTGTGATAGATACAGGTATGAAATTACCATAATGTTTATCACCTGGTAACTCATTGGCTGTGATAGATACAGGTATGAAATTACCATAATGTGAATCACTGGTAACTCATTGGCTGTGATAGATACAGGTATGAAATTACCATAATGTGAATCACTGGTAACTCATTGGCTGTGATAGGTATAGGTATGAAATTACCATAATGTGAATCACTGGTAACTCATTGGCTGTGATAGATACAGGTATGAAATTACCATAATGTGAATCACTGGTAACTCATTGGCTGTGATAGATACAGGTATGAAATTACCATAATGTGAATCACTGGTAACTCATTGGCTGTGACAGGTATAGGTAAGAAATTACCATAATGCACTTGTCACCTGGTAACTGATTGGCTGTGATAGTTACAAGTAAGGAATTACCCACATAATCTGGATATTATCACCTGTGAACTGATTTGCTGTGATAGCAAAATGTATGAAATTACCATAATGTGCCTATCACCAGGTAACTAATAGGCTGTGACAGATATGAAATTAGCATAACCTGATTTTATCACCTGTAATCTCATTTTCAGTGATAGTTAAAATTTATGTATGAAATTAGCAAACACTCTGCATTTGTCACCTGGTAACTCATTGGCTGTGATAGATAGGGGTATAAAAATTACCACAATATGTGCTTTATGACAAGTGTGGTTACTTATTATCTGTATGATTGTCTTAATATTGTATTTTATTTTAGTACTGTGTGTGTTTTTTTTATTGTCTGTTGTGTCTTTCTTATTTTATTGTCAGTTTTATTCCCGATTTGTTTCTTTTATGAGCTATTTTTGGCACATGGCAAATAAAATTATTATTATTATTATTATAGATTAGTTACAATTACTGTAATATGTCACATTATCATAATATTAGCTCTATTTCTATTTCTCTCCTAGACAAAAAAGTAAATCAAATTTACACCTTCATGTACCAAATGTCTCTTTTCTTCATTATCATAGGATTTTGTAAATTTGGTGTTTCCATTTGTTACGACATAAGATTTGCAGAGCTTGCCCAGATTTACAACAAGAGAGGTAAGATTAATACAAACAGTTTTGAACAATAAATATTTGTTGCTGAGGCCTAAAATACATCATGTGGTTCCGATTATGCTCAATTTCATAAAAGGTGTGGTAGGTGGATTTTTTTTTCTTATGTGAGTGTTTAGTTCAGGTAGTTTTGTTTTCCGTTGTTTTCCATATGGTCTCTGTGTTATTGGTTTCTTCCCATCAGATGTACTAGACAGCCATTACAGATTGAAGAACAGTTTTATATTTGTCTTTTTAAGTTGATGTCAGTTTCCGTGTCCATTATTTCTCGCCAGACTTCACAATTTTCATGATTTTATTAAATTTGTTCTTTTATATGTAAAAAAAAGTTAAGGTTTGACAGTGAAAAACTAGATGGGTACGGGTAAGCGGAACCAAACAATTTATTTTAGGCCTATAAGTGGGAGAAATTTAACCTAGTTCCCATCCACTTTACCAAAGTTTCCAAACAACTTTATGGCAGAATTTCCTTGTCTAGGAAGCTATTGAAGCATTACCAGGTTTCCCCGGTTTCTGTTAACAAAATTCCCCAAAAACTAATACACATTGTGTAGAAGGAATGATGGTTGGTTATATGCCCCTGGGGAGATAATGCAACAAGCAAAAATTGATGGCACCCAGAAAGTTGATATGTATGCACAGGTAAACTCACCATAAGAAGCAAAAATAGTTCAGCTTAAATTTGAGGTTCTTGGCTATCAAAGTATTGATAGTTTGAACTGTTACATGCCATTGTATGTACAGTAAATTGTTCCCTAGGAAGTTTTTTTGAGACATTTAGGATTATGAATTTTTATGCATGGTAGGTAGGTCAGGATTTGTTGTTGTTGTTGTTGTTGTTGTTGTTGTTGTTGTTGACAAATTGCTTCAACGCTAAGACAATATACTTGTTGTTCACAATACTTCTGTGGTGGTTTGATGAGGTGTAAAAGAAGTGAATGGAGACAATTATATATGAAGTACACGAACACAATATGCAGACTGTACTGACATGAGATACTTTGCCAACAAAAATAACATGGAAATGGAAGTAATATAAGTTCTTATCACTTTTATATTTTTTGAATGTTAACAAATGTCTAGGGTAGCTTAAACTTGGGTCGATCGGGTTATCAGAAACACACAGTTTCTTTTATTTGGTCTTTAGTAATGTAAAGATCTTGGTTGGTAATACAGTTGTCTATCTGCTAACTCTGATTTTCACTCTGTTTTTTTTTCTCTCCAGGATGTCAACTCTTACTCTATCCTGGTGCATTTAACATGACAACAGGACCAGCCCACTGGGAACTACTACAAAGAGCCAGGTAATGTAATTGAAAGTGACAAAAGCTGAATTTCTAAGCTTTTTTTACTTGAGTGAAATACCATCAAACTTCCAATGTAATAATAATGTGTGTCATTTTAATTTCAGAGCACTGGATAACCAGATGTATGTAGGAACCATATCACCAGTTAGTGATGTAATAATAATATGTCATTTTAATTTCAGAGCACTGGATAACCAGATGTATGTAGGAACCATATCACCAGCTAGCAATGTAATAACAATGTATTCTTTTAATTTCAGAGCACTAGATAACCAGATGTATGTAGGAACCATATCACCAGCTAGCAATGTACTAACCATGTGTCATTTTAATTTCAGAGCACTGGATAACCAGATGTATGTAGGAACCATATCACCAGCTAGCAATGTAATAACAATGTGTCATTTTAATTTCAGAGCACTGGATAACCAGATGTATGTAGGAACCATAACACCAGCTAGCAATGTACTAACCATGTGTCATTTTAATTTCAGAGCACTGGATAACCAGATGTATGTAGAAACCATATCACCAGCTACCAATGTAATAACAATGTATTCTTTTAATTTCAGGGCACTAGATAACCAGATGTATGTAGGAACCATATCACCAGCTAGCAATGTAATAACAATGTGTCATTTTAATTTCAGAGCACTGGATAACCAGATGTATGTAGGAACCATATCACCAGCTACCAATGTAATAACAATGTGTCATTTTAATTTCAGAGCACTAGATAACCAGATGTATGTAGGAACCATATCACCAGCTAGCAATGTAATAACAATGTGTCATTTTAATTTCAGAGCACTGGATAACCAGATGTATGTAGGAACCATAACACCAGCTAGCAATGTACTAACCATGTGTCATTTTAATTTCAGAGCACTGGATAACCAGATGTATGTAGAAACCATATCACCAGCTAGCAATGTAATAACAATGTGTCATTTTAATTTCAGAGCACTAGATAACCAGATGTATGTAGGAACCATATCACCAGCTACCAATGTAATAACAATGTGTCATTTTAATTTCAGAGCACTGGATAACCAGATGTATGTAGAAACCATATCACCAGCTAGCAATGTAATAACAATGTATTCTTTTAATTTCAGGGCACTAGATAACCAGATGTATGTAGAAACCATATCACCAGCTAGCAATGTAATAACAATGTATTCTTTTAATTTCAGAGCACTGGATAACCAGATGTATGTAGGAACCATATCACCAGCTACCAATGTAATAACAATGTGTCATTTTAATTTCAGAGCACTGGATAACCAGATGTATGTAGGAACCATATCACCAGCTAGCAATGTACTAACCATGTGTCATTTTAATTTCAGAGCACTGGATAACCAGATGTATGTAGGAACCATATCACCAGCTAGCAATGTAATAACAATGTATTCTTTTAATTTCAGAGCACTGGATAACCAGATGTATGTAGGAACCATATCACCAGCTAGCAATGTAATAACAATGTGTCATTTTAATTTCAGAGCACTGGATAACCAGATGTATGTAGGAACCATATCACCAGCTAGCAATGTACTAACAATGTATTCTTTTAATTTCAGAGCACTGGATAACCAGATGTATGTAGGAACTGTATCACCAGCTAGCAATGTACTAACAATGTATTCTTTTAATTTCAGAGCACTGGATAACCAGATGTATGTAGGAACTGTATCACCAGCTAGCAATGTACTAACCATGTGTCATTTTAATTTCAGAGCACTAGATAACCAGATGTATGTAGGAACCGTATCACCAGCTAGAGATGAAACAGCTTCCTACGTTGCCTGGGGTCACAGTACAGTAGTTAGTCCATGGTAAGTCAGATCATAACACTCTGTCGCCAAAAGGACAAAATAAAATAAAGATATCACGCCAATCACAAGTAAAACAAGTAATGAAACTATTGATGTTTCTATGTACATGTAGGAGGAAGTGAGAGATGCATGTACAGACTGGACGTGATGTGGTGATAATAAACTTATATTTAAAGGGTTTATTTACAAATCATTTCCTGTAGGTACAATAAACATTGTACAGATTTAGTTTTTTTGTAAATTGTTGATTAACCAAACACAGTCTTGGTCTATGTTATTTCACATAAACAGAAAACCATAGTAAAGTTGTTTCATCAATCAAACATCAACATAAATACCTATAATGCAATTTTTTACAATTTCTGAATTATTTTATTTTGTCTTTTAAATCTATATTCACTGTAATTCATTTCTATAACTGGCATTATACCATGCACTAGCCAAGTTCAACTAAACAAATGGAATATATACTCTGGTCATTCTATGTCATGACAATGTGCGTCTATGTCATTGGTTCTGCTGTGTTCAAAATATGAGTCAAAATGCTCAAAATTGCCATTACTTTCCCCATTTTTTTTTTATAGTACTGGTGATGGTATAATAATATTATTCCTCAGTATTGTTCTTCATTCAGCCAGAAAATATTTGTGACTTAAGGGTTGTCACTACTCATCTAGCGACTCATAGTGACAAGGGACCCCTTAGGTCACTCGTATTTTACTTGGCTGAACGAAGCAAAAATATTGGGGAATAATAACTAAACGTTGTGTTTTGTCTAACACAGGGGTGAAGTGATAGCTACAACAGAACATGAAGAAAACATAGTGTATGCAGAGATTGATGTCAAATACATGGAGGAAGTCAGACAACAGATTCCTATACATGATCAGAAACGACATGATATGTACAAAATTGAAGAATTATCCTCTCAGAAATAATTAACATTATATTGATTGTATATCCGTAGAATATCTCAGTGCCTTTATAGGTTGGGAACTTGGGATCAAAATGATATATGATGTAATACAAAAGTGTTTGCAAACCCTTAGATTTGGTAGTGGGCTTGGTGACAGGACCGTTAGGCTGTCAAAATCACACACACACTCATCGCATACATACATACATACTGGTACATACATACATACATACATACATACATATACATATACATACATACATATACATACATACACACACATACATACATATACATACATACATACATACATACACACACATACATACATACATACATACATACATACATACATACACAAATACATACATACATACATACATACATACATACATACATACATACATACATACATATAATAATAATAATAATAAACATTTATATAGCGCCATATATCCACGACAGTGCTCATAGGCGCTTCACATTTGAAATAAATCAAAAGCTACTGCAATTACAAGTATGGCTGTAAAAAAAAATGGCAACGTTATAATGATTTAAAATGATTTAAAGAGTACATTTAAATCGACTAAATCTAAATAAATGATTGGTAAGAGTAATTCAGTTTAGATTGCACACTGTAAATCTGGGTGAAAAGGTGAGTTTTCAACTTGCGTTTGAAAGTGTCAATTTCTGTGCATTGTCTGATGTGACATGGGAGATTGTTCCAAAGCTTCCAAACATACATACATACATACATGCATACATACATACATACACACACACACATACACATACATACATACATACATACATACACACACACATACATACATACATACATACATACATACATACATACATACATACGTAACATTTAATTTTCCAATAGTTTCAGAAAATGAATAGATTATCTGTCAGACACTCGTATCATGAAGGTTTCATTTGGATAAGGATTAAAATTTGGGTGAAAAGATAGTTATCTGAGAGAGGTATAAAAAAGTTGGTGGAGAACAGAAGACAAATCCTATAACTTATATAAGTAATCCTTATAGCTTCACTAGTATAAAGGTAGCACTATATAAGAATCTGAAATTGAATACCTGCCAATTTAAACTTGTGAGTCACAATACATGCAAAATTGCTGTCAGCAATGTCATCCGTAAATCAATTGTAGTTTTAGGAAAAATATTTTCTAATATCAAATGTCTATAACCTACCAGTATGTGGTGCGCTGCATAAAATATAATGTGTTAATTTATATAAATGCTTGATATTTTGTTGCTGTTCATAAACTAATTCCAATATTTACAAAATAATTTTGAGCTTTGTGACAGAAGACTTCCAAGAATCAATCAATCAACCAATCAATCAAACAAACAAACAAACAACCAACCAATCAATCAATCATATTTCTATAGCACCTGATGAAGCCCTAAAGAATACTGTGTGTTTTGGTGAACAAATAAGGTTTTATTCCTGAATGGCACTGTCCACATTCACCCTCATATCTCTGGCTCGCACCAACCAATTTCAACCAAACCTTGCATAAAGGTAACATATAAATGTGAGACAAATGCACGCCATTTTGTTTTATGGCTGAATCTACTGTTGCTAAATGGCAGCCATATTTGTTGTTAAATTTCTCAATATTCATCATGAATTTGGAGGTATAATACGTAGTGACTCCTTTCAAGTGCCTACACGTACACCCATATTATCAAATATGAGCTTTCTTTTAAGACCCTGACCTTTGAAGTTGAAAGTCTTTTGCATATCTTGGCCTTTGCCTTTGATCTCCATATTCAAGGTCAAATAGCAATAATTATGAAGTTTTGTATCTCCATGGACACCATTCAAATTTTGCACAGTAACTTGCCATAAAACATACAAGTTGGGGACTATGTCTTTGATTGAACACTTGTCAGTTTTGTTTTGAAACAATCCAGAATGGCAGAATTTGATCAAAAGGGAGATTACAAAATACAGCAGAGTTTAAGCTATTGGTCTTTAAAGAACCCATTCACTCTCGGAACCTGTATGATCACAAAAGACAATCATATACACTCCATTGAGTGTATATAGAAACTAAGTGCCCTTCATTTACTGAGTCAGTTACATATATTTTCTGTGTTTTTCACTAAAGTTGTGTGACCCAGGTAACATATTGTGATACTAGCTATAGGGTTAGGGGTTTCCATAGGTTGTAACATAATTTTGATGGGGAAAAAACCTGGGAATGCAGATAAATTCTACACAATGACTACTTGTTAACAAAAAAAATGTTTTTGGAAGTAATGCTGAGGGTCTGGGGAATAGAGGCTTTACTTTTGCAATTTTTGGAAGTTATGGTGAAGGTCAGTGGACTAGAGGCTTTACTTTTGCATTTTCTGTAGCCTTTTTTAAAACCTGAAATGTAAACATTTCTGTTCACATTGTCAGAAGTATAATGTAACATAATATGTACTATGTAAAATCATTGCAAATAAAAAGGCGCTTGAAACATGTTATTAATTCAATTTCCAAATTAGGAGTTACTTGGTGGTGTGAAATCATAATGGAAAATATATCAATTATTGACATTTGTTTGTGAGTTGATGACAAGGTGGTCAGTTTTTTATGTAAATTACTTTATAAAATGCGATATTCCAAATATTATATAGTGTGTATGTTCTCAGTGGCCTGAGGTATATTTGAATATTATTTGATTTGATAGTCAATTACCAGGTGGTCGGTTTGTATGTAAATTACTTCATAAAAATGTGATACTCAAAACATTAATTGCAGTATGTTTGAATGTTGTTCGATTTGTTCAATTGATAATCAAATTAACTGTAGGCAGGAGTCGGTGTTTCAGAGCGTAGCGAGCACTTGATTTGATGATATGGGATGGTTCGTCCGTATATTTTTGAAACTCGTCGCCCCTTTGGGTCGGATGATGGATTTTTACCCTCACCGTTTTGGTTGATCTGTGAAATATACCAACGCGTGTTGGAGTGCTCTCATCGGCCAAAAACAACATCCCATCCCCACCACCACCCCCATCCCACCCCACCCCCAAGAAGCTAGCCACATGAAAAGATAGCAGAAAAAAATTAAAAAACAAATGTCAAAACTAACACTAAAATTATTGCAGGTGAGCGAATGAAAGAAGCTACTGGTAGATGAGAGGAACCTGCCGCCTGTAAGCGAGCGACCGATAGTGAGAGAATTAATAAAGACAGTGTGGAAATATTCATGCCAAAATCAAGGCCGTGTCAAAGGTCACGCCTGTCATTATAGACACTCTGAAAAATAAAATGATTGATACACATAATGCCTAGCCATTACTATTAATATTTATTCTCAGCAGAGATAGAATAGCTGTTAATTTCGCAAAATCACATCCCACAGACATCTGTAATGTTAACCAACTAATCACTGTATCAACAGCCACGGTGATTCCACTCCTTGGTAATAATGGAATTGCCCGTCATTGGTTACGTAATCTACTGATGACGCTTTCCCTTTCTTTTCTTCGTCGTCCTTTGTTCCCGGTCCCATACATTGTTATTTACCTGGGTATGTCATCAAAAGATGTGTCATGGACGCCACGTTCGGACATCTCTGAATATTCTGTACAATCAACGAGTGACCAATCGCCGTTTTGCTGATTTCTACCTCATAACACTGCAGAACAGTAAGTTTAAATCAGTAACAACGCTTCGTTGATTTGTAACAGTATTTATGGTCGTTATATCCGTGCTAAAATATGACAGATTGCAAGTGAAATACATGAAATAGCCAGGCGTAACCATAGACCCTCAAGCGAAGGGAGTACCCATGTATATTAGAAACACATACTATGCAATTTATCAACACGTTGATGCATGGGTTTGGATTCAAATGATTTGGAGGAGATACAGTATCCCTATAGATGGAGAGGCGCAGCTGTAATTTTGTGCGAAGTGTGGACAATTAGAGAGAAAATATACACCTATTTTCTACATTGTGCATGTCTCATCTTGCATGTCTAGTCCGATTTATCAACGACAGCATTGTACAAAATATAGTCATTTCTTGTGATATTTTACTATAATTCCACGACATCGAAACCATACATTATGAGCATAGGGGCATGTAATATTTCCTAGATTGTTGTTTGCCTGGTCTACAGGCTAAATATAACAAACCTTTTGACTATATATTCCTTCCTGTAAGGAAAAACACTTTCTACTACTAGTATAGAGATTGATACATTTGTAGCAGCAGGATTCATACGATATTCATCATACGTACGCGTGCCCCTGTGATTGTGAGGAGTGTTTGAGTTTGCTCTCCTCGACACTAATAACTTGCAGTTTACCGTAATGCCCTTTTTTAACATTTTCCCTTCCACGGGAATTGTTATGTGTGCTGTATGGATAATAGTGATTATACTTGACATGTTCAATATCGAGTTATCGAGTTACAAACAATGTTAAAACATGATTTTCTGCCTGTTATTTCACTGTTTATGTACGGTTTCATTGTTAAAGGAACGCAAGTTGAGTTTACACATTGGTTGGACGTCATTTTTGCTGCCTGTCTAACGTTACTTGCTGTAGTCTGTTCAATGAATCATTTGTATGACTGAACCGAAACCTTTTAATAAAGGACACAATGACATAATCAATTAAACGTATAACATGTCGAATAAATTTCTAAAAATAGCAGACGACACTTGTAGTAATGTTATTGAAGGCATGTGTCGATAGAGAGGGTTGGTGGTTGCCGAGTGATTAAACCACTTGCATACCTTTACCATTGAGGTTTGGGTTCGAATCCATGCAGGGTCTGATTCAAAATTTACCACGCTATGGGTGTCGTTCAGTTTGCCTCAACCGAACAACGCAGGTTTTTCCCCCGTTACTCCAGTTTCCTCATGTATTTAACACTGAGCCCATGAGAATGGCCCTCACTGGACTTCTTGGGAGACAAGTGTTTATATATTTAAAAACTATCCGGTATTAATAAATAAAACTATCCAATTTGAATAAAAATTATTATTATTATTAATATTATACTACATTAGTGTAGTCGAGGTGATTGTAAGTAATTTTACTTGTCATGAGTAAAAAGTTTATGAACCCAGTTTGTGTCACTTTGCATTGATACATGTGTGGTTGGCAAAGATATGTAAACAGCTTTTGTACTTTTCAACATTACTATTTTCTCTTACATTTCAGACTTGACATAATATGTGACATTACCTTTGTGATGACGTAGTACGTGGCAATATAAACTTGGTCATGTGGTACATGACATTACCGTATTTGATGACGTATGCAGTGCTATCCTGTTTGATTGGCCAGAGACACCCAGGATGGGGCGCAAACGACTTCGTTATATCTGTCTTACATTCATGTTTTCTGTCTTTCTATATAGCCTACGAGGTAAGTTATTAAATCAATTTTCTTTAAGTTGACAGATATTCCTTTAAAGAATACTTTTTTAAGAATTAGGTCATCAGCAAGGAGGAATATACTTATCTTTTTAGTTCAAATGTTAAAGTGAAAGAAATCACCTTTCTATGCAATGTGTAGTTAACGTGGTTTGAAAGGAATTGTTGTAATCTATTACATAATAGTGTTATATCATAACTTTCCATCTTACACAAATTACCAACCACAAAGTTAAATTCAAACTTTTGTATTCTCTATTTAGTTTTATTATTTTCCATTTTGGTGGTACGAGAGAGAGAGAGAGAGAGAGAGAGAGAGAGAGAGAGAGAGAGAGAGAGAGAGAGAGAGAGAGAGAGAGAGAGGGAGGGAGAGAGAGACAGATATATTGTATATCATGATACATATCATTATATATACATATATTATATATATATATATATATATATATATATATATATATATATATATATAATTTTACACTGAGGTTCTATATATAAATAATATCATAAACCATTTAAAGTGTAACAGAACTTGATTTGTTTGACTGAACTGGAGACCCACCAATGAAGAGGAGCTCGTTCTCTTCGAAATATTTGGGTCAGAACTGTATGGCTTATGACATTATATATATATATATATATATATAATGATTGTATATAATGATTCAAATCACTACCAATAATAAGGAACGACATTATGCTTTTAACAGATCATGACGTGTTGACCCCTGGTTTGTTGTGTTTGTATTTACTATACCCTCTTATTTTGTACTATTTTATCTATATAAATCCCCCCCCCCACACACACACACACACTTGTCTGCAGGCTCTCGGTAGGCAAATGGACAGTTCTTAGATTAAAGAGGATACATTGGCAAACAGATTTTTTGGTATTTTTATCTCTTGAAAGCAATCATATTATTTATTCTTCTCAATTATAACAGATATTTTGCTGCAAAGAGATGCCGACAGTGGAGCCATTTTAGCCATCAGGGGTATTTATCGAGGAAATGACGTCATATCATACGCCAATGCAAGTGTTACCAATAAGTCAATACAAGTTATTATCTTCGCCAGCAAACGAACTGGATCTTCCTTCGTAGGAGAATTATTCAACCAAAACAAGAACTTCTTCTATTTGTTTGAACCGTTGGAAATTTACACCCATTCCGTGTTGGAAAAGAAGCTCTCCAAACATCTATTTGACAGCAAATCTATTGATACATTACATAGAGCACTAACTTGTGACTTCAAGTCAACGCCCCCTGAATGGAATCTTAATTTGCATACAAACTGTAATTTTGGGATAGCGACATCAAAATCTGTCGTCTGCAACGGGTTGCGCACGACAAAGAAATTTCCGAAGACGAAACGTCAGATACAAACACGGTTAACTAATATTTGTAATAAATATCAACATAAAGCCGCCAAAATTATTCGTATATATGATATTAATTTGTTACGTCAACTCATAGTGGACCAGCGTTTGAATGCAAGAGTCCTCCATCTTGTGCGCGATCCAAGAGCCGTTTTCAACTCCAGAAGCACACTACAAATGGTAAACAAAGATTTCACACGGAGAGGAGGCGGTGACGAGATTTTACAATATTGTGAAGACGTCGAAAGAAATTTGATGATAGCAAGGAATTCCCCGGATGTGTTTAACGATAAGTATCTTATTGTTAGGTACGAGGATGTTGCTTCGGATCCGTTGACTGAAATGAGAAGAATGTATAAATATTTCGACTTGGACGAGGATGAAAGTGTGATTTATTGGATTTCAAATAACACTGATTCCAATGCTAAGTCTAAGTTTTCAACATCCAAGAAATCCCAACAAACAGTGGAGCAATGGAGAACAACAATATCCATGGATGAGGTATTAACAATCCAAAGGAAATGTGGGAATATGATGGAAATGTTGGGATACCAGAATGTGTCAGATATTTCCCATCTCAGAAATTTAGAAAATACTTTATTAAGTCGTGTACAATCTCGCCTTAAGTAGCATTCTCGTTCCTTTTCCCGTTACTTCAAGTTAAAGAGAAATGCCGCCCCAGAAAATAAAGTCACTGTGTCAGTCATAAATCATGAGTTCTGTAATACATCACTTACAATAACTTGCGATTTCAGAACATGAAGTTTACACTATGCCATTGTAGAGTATCTTCGCTATGGGTTATTGCATCATAGGAGTCAACAGAAATAATGTATTCAAGTTACACACAATATTCATGAAAGCTGTTTTACACTGTTAGGGTATAGGCACTCAGGACTCATGAATATTCAGTGAATAATTTGAATACATTATTTCTGCTGACTCCCATGATGGAATAACTCATAGCAAAGTTACCTTATTATGGCATATTGTAAACTTGATGTTTTGAAATCGCAAGTAATATTGTAAGTGAAATGACTCTCCAGAATCTATAGTCTATGAACACGTCTCTTTCCTGGAATAGCGGTCCTCTTGAAAGAGTAGCAAACTGATATTATTTTATTTTTCTTCAGATAGTGTAGACATTTACATAAAATAACGGCTAACTGATAATTCTAATGTCTATGAATGCATTCGTACCCTTTCATTCAAATCTTTGATATTTCAACATGCATCGAAATGTTACTATCGCAAATAAACAATACACATCATGATAATAACAGTTCATCCAAATTGATGAAATATACCTTCCTCTTATGGCAGCTACACCCATTTCATTGTTATCACTTTCATCTCTCTTTGTCAAAAGATAACCGTTGTATCATAAATATGTGTCAAATATGCAGGTGTGTATACTAGTAATTCACACTTTCGTTCACACATTAATGTAAGTAAAATTTGACCAATGAAATATACTGCGCTGTACAGGTATAAGATAAGACAATATTTATTCACTGTACAATTTCAAAATTAAAATTTACACTAAAATAAAATAAAACTAATTTGAATTGATATACAATTCATACTTCTTGAGTTATTGCTCATATATATTTCTGTAATTAATCATGTTATTCTTTCAAACCAAATAAATAAATAAATAATCAATTGATAATTTCATTCAGCCAGCCAACAAACCAACCAAGTATTCAATCAATCAATCAATCGATCGATCAATCATTGGTATTGATGTACAAAGGTTATAAGTTGCTTGTCGGTTTAATCTGACTAATACATGTATATATAATAATGTAATAATAATTTTGGGTTTTTATATAGCGCTTTCCCACCCTGTGCTGACAGTGCTTTACAAATTATTACCCCTGGTACGGATCTAAGGCAGCACAACGGCCCTTTGTAACTCCCACATACAATCCACTGCAGCTTTTTATAAGCGCATAAGATTAAAGCATTCACATTGCAACCGTTATCCTACCAGGTCTCCAATAATTAGAACGCCATAAGTGTCCCTATATGCAAATTGAGGTCACTGTGGGTCAAAGTCCATAACATGTGATACGATCTAAGCCAATCACTGGAGGCTATATTTATTTATTTATTTTTATTTAATTACTTTATTATCCCTCACGGGGAAATTTGTCTTGCAACAACACAGAAAAGCATACATATAATCTTACACATTAAAGTAGTACTAAGAACAACAAAAGTACGAAGACAATAAAAACTGTGTAAAAGACTACATAAAAACATTCACATTCCTTTACTTCTTACATTCTCTGGTTAAGTATTCTGATGGCAGAAGGTACGTAACTGAGCCGAGCACGACGTGTTCTCAAGGATAAAATTCGATACCTGCGACCCGAGGGAAGCATCTCAAAATACTGAACTAAAACATGGGAAGGGTCATTGGTAATTTTTGTGGCTTTAACAAGTGCTCGTTTTCCATATAATGATTTCATGCTTTTACATTCAGTTCCACATATTTTAGTACAGGTAATGACAACTGTCTGTATGAACACAATTTGTTATGATGTACAATATCATGTACGTAACTCTATAACTTTACTAGTAAAAGAGGTTAAGTTGGTCTTTGTAAATGTATTAGTCTATAAAAAGATAGAAATCTAAAAGAAACAATATCTGACACCAGCATAACTATATTTGGTTATGCTCTTTAAATTCTTCAAAGTTTTCTTCACATTGCTAAATTGCATAATTTCACCATCTACGTTGAACGGAAAGTGTGAAAGAGTATGTCTGGCTTTAAATAATGAATTTTAGATTTTTTTCCCCACCAAGTATTTCAAATTGTAATTCTGACAGGGTTAACATTATAAAACATTGAAAAGAGTATAGCCCAATATAGATGAGTGGATATTATCTATGTTCTATAAATGTCATATACTATGATAGTTAATGTGTCTACTTTTTCGATCACGTGACACTCGTTTAGACTGACATGACGAGCTTATAAAAAGACCAGCAGCAATAATGACAAGTACAACTCCAAAATATACCAATAGTAAAGAATGTCCAATCCCCTGTATGGGTGAAGATATATTGTACCATATGACAGCAGCAATGATCGGTAGGCCTAAACAGAAAAAAAATAAAGATCATTTTTTGAGATTTCTCAATTTACGACTGGATTACAATAGGATTGTCTTTGTGCTGTGTAGTTACACACACACACACACACACAAACAAACACAAACAAACAAACAAACAAACAAACACAAACACACAAACAAACACACACACAAACAAACAAACAAACAAACAAACAAACAAACAAACAAACAAAAACACAAACACAAACACAAACACAAACATTCGAAATACTCATCCTTCGCTTTTGAACTAGGTTAAAAAATGAGATCTAGAATATAATCATTGACAACTAAATGTCTATTTACTGGTTTGTATCAATTATAAACATAAACAATATGTTCATAATCAGCACGCTTATTTTGCCAGATCAAGACGTAGTGATATATTTTTCACGGGTGATTTGAAAAATAGATGTACATAGCATAGAAATAGCGATGGTACGCAAAGAACGTCTCTGTAAACTATGTCTGTCTGTATGTATTTTATGTATGTATGTATGTATGTATGTATGTATGTATGTATGCATGCATGCGTATGTAAGTATGTATGTATGTATGTATGTATGTATATATATATATATATATATATATATATATATATATATATATATATATATATAACTCGGTGAGTATCAATCTGCTAAGACAGTGCTCTATACCGCAGTGGCAGAGCGTAATAGTTTTATGTGTATATAACAACATATATATATATGTGTGTGTGTGTGTGTGTGTGTGTGTGTGTGTGTGTGTGTGGGCGTGTCTTTAAATGATAAGTTACTTACTTGTTAGAAGACAAAGGATACCGATGTTACATGAGCAACGAGAGTCATGTAGAGAACAATGTTTATTACAGTTTGATACAATACACGTCATACACCACGTAATCTGAAGACTACAACTGCATAGCATTAATATTCGAGAGCCGAGGATATAATCTACAGAGAGATGGAAATGGGATGAGAAAGGGTGACACGGGATATCGGGGGTAGGGCAAGTTACATGTAGAGGAGGGGAGGGGGTGATAGAGGGAGAATGTCAAAGACTTTGTCTATATCCGTCCTCCATTGAGATCCTACAATTCAAATTGGACATGATTGAACCCAAAACTGTCTGGGAATTGATTGGCGAGCTACACACTTACACAGATGCCTTGAACTACATGTACCACCATGATTTGTTGAATTCTGTGTAAACATGGTCTCTTGTCATGTGACAGAGTCAATGTGTCCATATATTAGCACCATTTATTAGCTTAAGATGCCGTAGGGGAAGATAATGTTTGTTTTTACCAAAATGTGTCTGTGTGTAGGTGCATCATTATGTCTGTCTGTCTGCCTGTCTGTGTACTAGTAATCTCAACAACCTCTGAATGTACTTCAAAAGAATGTACATCCTTAGAAATTTGATTTGGGACCAAATCCCTGCATATTAATTCCCATTATTAATATATATTTGCAGATTCGTAACATAGTTATGGGTATTTCGATAGGTTTTCATTTAAACACTGAACTTCCTTGAAATAATACATTTATTTTGTTAGTTCTATCAAGTTGAACACGTGCTCCTGCAGTTTCAGAGTACGACACGTGTGAATGACAAAGGTGCCACCAGGAGGAACATCAATTGAGAAGTAAGATGTTTCATAATCATTCCTCATCCTTACAGTCTGATACACGTAGCTATATCTGCAATATACTTCGTGAGTCACCTTTTAGCAGCCCAGGCTGAATAATTCCCAAAGGCCCTCTCAGGCCAGGGCTGTTATGTAATGCCGTCCTATTTGCAAAGTGATGATGGTTGGTGAGAAAACGTAATTGCAAGATTATATCATTTGAGATCCAATTGTATGTTTTAATAAGTCATTTTCAGCACTCCCGCTTCGCTTATTTACTAGCTTCTACAGCTGGCTGGATAGTCCAACCTCTACGTCTCATAGAGTTGTTATATACACATGTATGCTCTACCTGTGTCAGACCGTAACAGGCCGAAGAGTGATTATGGAAAATATTAATCGGATGCTGCGCAACTGTTGTTTGGCCTGACGGCCTCGTCGTCAATCACACGCGTAGTACTCTGAAACTACCCAAGCATGTGTTCAACTTGATAACAATAATGAAACAAATGTATGATGTCAGTCGTATGATTTCATCATGTGATATAATCTTGTTTCATAACAACAATTATATTAACCAATCTTGTTGCAGGAAACCACAACAAAGAGAAGGAAATGTTAACACAGTGTCGCAACAAAGATTAAAAATACAAAACTACGAGAGAATATCAATTAGGCCTAAAAGAAAAAACAATGCGTTTGGTTCCGATTACCCGACCCCACCTAGTTTTTCAAGCCCATCCTCATTTTTTAGGTATACGTATTCGACAAGAAAAAAATAAAATTCCAAAAATTGTGAAATCTCGCAAGAAATAGATACGAAAACTGACATCAACTTAAAAAGAAAATATGAAAGTATTCTTCCAATCTGTAATGGCTGTACATCTGATGTGAAGACACCAATAGCACAGACACCATATGGAAAACGGAAAACATAAATACCTGAACTAGTCATTCACACATAAAAAAATCTACCCCCCCCCCCCACACACACACACCTATTCTAAAATTGAGCGTAATCAGAACGACGCAATTGTTTTGTTAGGCGTTATGGTAAATTTTCAATCTCAGAACTATGCATGGAGTCCGACATGTTAATCTCATCCATTATCATTTGTCCACACAGCAGTATCTTCTGAATATACAATTTCTGCTAATTATGCTAATTATCAAACAACAATTTTCTTACTGCTTTTTATTAGTTCTATTTCATGATATGAATCAAAATATGTTTATATGAATTGTATGAGACATACTATTATGTAGATTATTTTTGGGTAATATATTCATTTGTCTAGGTAATATATTCATTTGTCTAGGTAATATATTCATTTGTCTAGGTATGGAACAGTGATGCATGTCTTTAGTGTTACGACATGACGCCTGTCATGAACCCACCAAATAAATGTCATCTATACAGACAGTCATACGAATACACTGCAAATTATGACATTAGCTCGTTACATAACCAAAATTACTATGTTGTGTAAGTACAATCTGTGCAATCATCGATTTTTCTGTTTGCCGCTTAGTGAGAACTGGGCACCATATCCTGATTATAAATCTATATTACATACGACGAATGTATTTTCTGCAATTATCTTTTCACTATTTAAAGTGATAATCAATCAAGGTTACAAGGCACGTTATCAGAAACATTATGGCGTCAAAATAACATCGTCATACACTAAACCATGTCTGTATGTATGTATGTATGTATGTATGTATGTATGTATGTATGTATGTATGTATGTCTGTCTGTCTGTCTGTATGTATGTATGTATGCCTTTTTATATGTCAGTCAGTCAGTCTGTCTGTCTGTCTGGCTGGCTGGCTGGCTGTGAGTGAGTGAGTGAGTGAGTGAGTGAGTGAGTGAGTGTACATTAAGTGTCCGTCTGTGCATGTTACATTGTACATCTCTGTCTATCTATGAGTGTTGTATTGTAAATCTTTGTCTGTGAGTGTTACATCATAACTCTGTTTGTTTGTTTGTTTGTCTGTCTGTCTGTCTGTCTGTCTGTCTGTCTGTCTGTCTGTCTGTCTGTTTGTGAGTGTTGTATTGTATTTGTATTGTAACTCTATATCTGTCAGTGGTTATGGTAACTCAATGTCTGTGAGTGTTACATAATAACTGTCTGTGTTATATTGTAACTGTCTGTGAGTGTTACATTGTTAATTTCAGTCGTCTGTGAGTGTTACATTCTAAATCTGTCTGTCTGTGAGAGTTACATCGTCTGTTCGTGAGTGTTATATATTGTAACCCTGTCTCTGAGTGTTATACTGTGTATCTCTCTGTGAGTGTTGCATAGTAACCCTCTGTCAGTCTTCCTAGCTGTCTGTCACCGTCTGTCTGTCTGTATGTCTGTCTGTCTGTAAGTGTTACATTGTAACTATCTGTCTCTCTGTGAGTGTTTCAGTGGATCTCTCTGTCTGTACCTAACCTAAATCCCTGAAGTAATATTACGACAAATAATTTCAATGACGCTTCAATAAGTGGCACAAGAAACGATAAAAAAATAATGATTTGTTCGTTTATAAATAGACTGTACTTTTGACACTACAGTGATCTTGGTTGTATTTGTGAGTTGAACAAGTACCATATGTATTTTCATTTGTCCTAGATTCTAGTGTCAAAACAGAGCGAAGTACAAGCCATCGTTATCTCTAATGGCAATGGAACGAAGGTCGACCGGTTCTAACCAAAGAATGGTTATCTCTTTATTGATGATTAACAAATAGTGTATCTGGCTGTGAATTTGGCAGCTGGTCTATACAGGCGATCTATAGTTGCCTGGTTTATGCATACTCAGATATTTACACTATCTATGCATACCTAACATGTCATGTTGGGAAATATGAAATATGAAAATGAATATATAATACGCATACAAATTATGTATTATGTTCTTACCATACACTTTGATAGCATCGCAGTCTACATCCTTGGTTTTGTTAGTAGTGCAGTTTCGCCATAATCCAGCATGCACTGTATACCCAGAGTGGTTCGACCACACCCAGTAGTCGGACACCGTGCCGTAGGTGAACAGAGCCAATGCTGCGCAGACGAGGGCAAAGGCAACAATTTGACGTTGAGAAGTCATGTCGGTCATGCATTGGATTTTGCATTACTCAGATCCTGGAGTGATCATTCAAGCCATGACATCATTAGTCTCATTACGTCCTTGAGGATACTAGTATCACGGCCTATTGATATCAGCAGACAATGACATAATATTACTGTCGACAGACACCGTAAACAACTAACGTAGCCTCACCTTTGTGACAACCTTTGTTGCCATTGCTATCCATTTTCATCATAGTAGTGGATAATCACAGACTATCAGTGTTTGATTAATAAGTAATGGAAATTGATACGAAACTAGATATCAGTAACGGTCTCTATTGATATTATACCTACGGTCTTTGTGCATTCGACAAACTTACAACTCTATTATCGACTGTAATTTCGAGGGAGACACTAACACGAACGACAACTTAAATGAGGAAAAACGATTGACAACATTTACGCCAATAAAAAGTGGAATGACATCCTTTATTATATTTCTTGTTGAATGACACCCTCTCCTCTAGCTATTAAAAATGGAATGACAGCCGCCACTCTATAAGACAAGTGGAATTACAGCAAATCCTATGTGTTTATGCACCCCTCGCCACATTTCGTTTATTGAATAACACCTCTACTCTATTTTTAAAAGGATAACAACCGCCACTCTATAATACAAGTGAAACAACTGCAAATCCCATGTTTTGACATCGAACGACAACATTTACTCCATGGAAAAAGTGGAATGATGCTTAACCACATTTTGCGGTATTTAAACATAGCAATTGCTGTCATTCCACTTACATTATAGCGTAACGTGTGTACTATGGCTTGAGATTGATTCAATATGTGCAATAATAAACCGTGGGTGACCGAAATACTACAAGACATACCGAGGTACAGTTAATTACACACGTAAATGAACGCAGTTGGGCTTTGCAAAATTAGCTCAGCGGAAAGAAGATAGCCTTCAATACAGTGGCACTGTCTTTTTGGGAGGATTCAAGGCCAAGCTCATATTTTGCCGTGTTTGGAAAGCAAATGTTGTCTCTTTTCAACTGGGAAAATTAGAGGTATTCTAGTATATATGAAATGCCATCCTCCTAATTGTCGGCAAATCCGATGTAAAGGGACATTGGTTGGTCCAATGAAAAAAAGTTGTGTGATACGAAGGAGGATACAGCTGTGTGCTACACGAGACCGCAGTTCAAAATATCCTTCAAAAATGATAGACTGCATTTAGCTAGAAATCTCAGGAATTGTGCATGTATCAATGTGAAACAGCTTCACTTCGCAGTTTTCAACAACGCTGTTCACATATATGTTTTGAAACTACGCATGAACTGTTCAAATCCCAAACACATTTATGCCTTTTGATTATTCAACTAGGAAATGACGTAGCAAAGTCTCGCAGAATCTCCCCCCCCCCAATACTTTTATTACGTGTGATTGAATTTTTCAAATAGAATTTAACAAATGAACATTCTGTGACTTTGAAGTTTAGATATTAGGTAAGTTGAGCTGAAATTGTAACAAGTACATTACCGATGCATCACTATTTTCTTTATTCGTTCACGCTTGAGACTGCCTTGTATCAGTTGTTTTGATTCACCCAAAAGTTGTGATGCATCTCGACCTGTTGTTATTCTCGCACTAAGGTACTAAGGTGCGCCTGGTGAAGAGACATCGTATACGTGGCTAGAATTAGAAATTTAGATTAAAAGTTTGATCGTGGAGTTGCTTTCATCTAAAGTAACGTTTATTTGGGCAAAATTGGATAGTGTGGATTGCTATCCGGTGTTTAGGCGATCGTGTTGGGTCGATGGGTCGATGCGATCCATACAATGTGACAGATTGTGCAAATATGCGATGTTTGCACTAACTATAATAATATTAAAACTCAGTGTTAGCATGATATACAACAAAAAATTACAAATTGTCTCGTCTGGTTCTCATTGTCAATACAATAGTATACGTGACATAGCTCTGAAATTTGGTAGCGAAGTGAGTTGAATAACTTACGTGGCCATAGATGACATAATAATATGTACGTTATATATTATACTAGTAGTTTACTTTCCACTTGTTCAGCTGAATTATTTTGATCGTTTGATTAGAAAAAGGTCAATGCTGAAGCTATATTTGTAATGGTATCACGTACAAGTTAACAATGGAATGTGCTTTTATAGCCTGGATACTTCTCTATCTCACTCTCTCTCCATCTCCCCCTCTGTCTGTCTGTCTGTCTCTGTCTCTGTCTCTGTCTCTCTCTCTGTCTCTCTCTGTCTCTCTCTCTCTGTCTCTCTCTCTCTGTCTCTGTCTCTCTCTCTGTCTGTCTCTCTCTCTCTCTCTCTCTGTCTCTCTCTCTCTCTCTCTGTCTCTCTCTCTCTCTCTCTCTCTCTCTCTCTCTCTCTCTCTCTCTCTATGTATTGTTGAGATTGTTATCCCATTATCCCACCATTTTGTTTTCATAAATCTAACTAACTAAGCCTAAGTGCCCTGTGAATAGACCATAGTTCTCTTCCCTGTCAGTAATGTCATCAAAGTCAAAATCTGAATCACATGATTCATAGTAAGATTGAGATACTGTCTGTAACAACAACGAGTTGAGAGGGACAGAATTCCGCTTCATGATAGTATCAGCCACAGCATATTTCCTTTGGACTTGTATATAAGACTTGGTAGACATCATCTGGAACACACACACACACACACACACACACATCAATCTATCCTTCTAAAACCTACAAGACTAGACACTAGCCCCGTCTACATGGCACTAAAAATCCTACCTGAGGTAGGATTCAGGATAGTTTGAAGCCCGTGTAGACGCAAACGCGTCCTGAACCTGTCCTGAAAGCGTCCTGACTTAGGACACCTTTGAGAGGTTTCCTGAAACCCTCCTGACTTCGTCATATGACTGTCATGACGGAAGGTGCGACATCCACGCTGTAACCTTCCTACGTGTAGACACAAATCTATCCTACCTCAAGGACTTGGGACTGCCTCAGGTAGGACGACCTACGTGTAGATGGGGCTATTGATGAGCTATTGTGACATATGTGACATATTGTGGAAATATACGATGTTTGCACAACTATAATAATATTACAATTCAGTGATAACATGATATACAACAAATATCTACATTTTGTCTCGTCTGGTTCTCATTGTCAATACAATAGTACACGTGACATTTGGGAGCGAAGTCAAGTAAATAACGTGACCAGGAAACATAGAAGATATAATGATTTGTACGTTATAATACTCGTAGTTTACTTTCCACTTGTTCAGCTGAATTATTTTGATCGTTTGATTAGTAAATAGGTCAAAGGTGAAGGTACATTTGTGCCGAAAAACAGTAATGTAATACGACAGACATAGAATCCATGTATACAAATACTGACCATGACGAAACCATACACATTATATGCGAAAAAAAAACGCTTGTATATATTCTGGCATTAATTCAGGAATTGTATACACAAACATATGCGCAACTGCAGTATGGGATGTCCAGTTTATCCAGTAATTATCAATTTATCACATGTACAGCATATATGAGAATTAAAAACCAAAATAAAAATTGGCATGTGTTGTCCAGGATATAGAGCAATGAGGAATTACCCCACATATATTTGTATCTTTCTTCGAAGAATCAAATATAAATTTAAAGTAATTAACCTTCTGGAATTCACCATACATATATGCTACTAATAAGTGTCTGTAATTAGCAAGAAATTGCTGATAGGTTAACTTTGAAGGTTAATGTCAAGGTCGATGGACGCTGTCTTACAAGAAATATTGAATGTGATTGTATGGGGTTAGACACTTGAGTTGAATCAGAGTGTATTAGAGTTGTCGAGTTATGCAGGAATTTATTTATTCAGTACTACACATACTACACATCAATTCAGTAAAAGAAACAAATTACTTATACACAAGACACGCAGTCCCTGTATGCAACAGCTGGACCATCATTAGTCATGTGGATTATTCTCTCATTCAGCATAAGGCCAGACATAGAGTGGGTCTGTGTGCTGTGACAGAACTGATCATTGTACACTTCTCCATACCAAGGGACACTAAGAAGACATTTTGCCTTGAGTAGATGTTATTTATGGTCAAAGGTGAGTTTAATCTGAATGTTAGTTTTAATTAAGCTTATAAACATTGTCACATAAATACGTGCAAATCTTCACCTGCGTGAACCCATATCACCCCTGTTCTACCGAACTTTTTTTCTCCATACTGTTCGTGTATTCCTCCCAATTCTACTCTACGATCAAGCATAGACCCTCCAATTGATGGAGGGTCTATGGATCAAGTTATCGTAATAATTATGTGCTTTCAAAACGTAAATGCACACATTACGTTACATATATCGTTGGGAGGCATGGGTTCGATGAGTAGACTCTGTGGTACTTTTCTTTTTATTTGATAAATTTTAGTCTATCTAAAAATCATGTAGATTATCGATGTAGCAGCCGACACACACACTCACTCACACACACACACACACACACACACACACACATTGCTTCAGTACCATGCCTATAGCCTTTGAACCTCTGAACCTTTGTTCAGTTGTGCTAAAAAAATACTCACAATAACTTTTTATACTGAAAAAAAGAAGATACATTTGTACCCATTTCATGCAAAATCACACGTGACATGAACAACATATATTTCCATTGGGCAAATCGGGTATACATCACAAGTGCTCTAATTTTTAGATATGTATTGAATGCAACACTAATCGTTCCAATGCCGGTTTGTGTTGCTCAGCTTGTTAACAATGCAAAAATGCAAATATGAACATGTTGTTGGAAGGAATAGTCCAAATCTGAAATAGTTTACCTATCAACATTTCTGCTTGTTGTTATACTTTGACTGGTACACAAATTTTACTTCTATTTCCAGTATTAGGGGATTTCATTAGGCAAAAATATCAGATCACAATATTGGGAAGAGCAACAGAAAAAAAGAAATATAATGACTATGACTGGTTGAAGTTGTTCTTGAGTGGAACTCTTGAAAAAAAGATGAAAGTGAGAGTGTTAGATAATTATCTTGATGAGTATTAATTACCAAAACAGAGAAAATTAAAAAAGAGAAAAATTAGACATAATATCCACTCACATAATAGGAACACCAGAATTTAGATCTAGAAAAATGACTGCAAATGAAATTAAAACTAATATCATTGGCATGAGTGAAACAGATAGTTGTGATTCTGAGACTGTTTGAATACTGGAGACTGTCTCACAATTGAGCAAAAATCCTCCGGGGGGGAGAGATGTGCGCACTATGTTTGTTTTAATCACGCGGATCACAGAGTGATGACTATGCGGACTTACATTGTTCTGGTGATTTACACATTACAGCAGACTCTGGTCGTTCATTCCAATCTTTTATGGTCCTTGGTATGAATGAATTTTTGTAGATTTCGGTATTACAACTCAGTATGATGAGGGTTTTAGTGTGTCTATTTCTGGATGGTCTGTTGTTAAATTGAAGATGACACTAGTCAGCAGGGATAGCTACCAGGCCGTTGATGGTCTTGAAAAGTAAGTCTGGTCTCTTCTTCGGTCTGACAGAGGTTTCCATTTCAGATCTTTGAGATCTTTTCCATTTCAGATCTTTGAGCTTAGAAGTATACACATTGATGTCCCTATGGTAGTTATTTTTTTACAAACTGTGCTGCTCTTCTTTGGATGTTTTCGAGCTTGGTGCCGTCTTTCTTGAGTCCCACACAACTGAGGAGTAGTCCATCACTGATCTCACTAGTGAAGTGTAAGCCATTTCTGTGCGATTTTCGGGGTAATATCTTAGGTTTCGACGGATAAAACCCAATATGGCGGAAGCTTGAGACTTTGGAGATGTGAGTATTCCATTTCAGTGTGTCACTGATGGTTATTCGAAGATATGGGTTTTCAGATATTTTTTCAATGATATGGTGATTTAATGAATACTGATACACTAATGGTGATTTACGTCTAGATATTGACATAAGGTAATACTTTGTTGCATTGAAATACATGCCCCAATCTTGAGCCCACTTTTCTAAAGCTGTTAAGTCCTGTTGCAGTTGAACCTGGTCATCCGAGTTCCCTATTTGTCTATATAAGAGACAGTCGTTGGCGAACAGCCTCACTTGAGATTTTAACCTTAGTGCCAGGTCATTTAGGTCGAGGACCGTGCCCTGGGGGACTCCGGAGATCACTGAGCAGGATGTTGATGTTTCCCCTTCTATGACGACTCGTTGTTTACGATGCATGCGAAAAGCTGATATCCATTTGTGAATGTTCCCAGATATTCCATAGTTGTGTAGTTTATGTAATAGTTTCCGATGAGGTAAGTTGTATCGAAGGCTTTACTAAAGTCTAAGATCACTAGGTCTGTTTGAATTTTCTTCCATGCTGGAGGGGTGACAGGATATTATACTGTTCCAGGTGCTTGAGAATGTGACTACATGTAATATGCTCTAATACCTTACAGCATACACTGGTTAGTGATATTGGCCTGTAATTACTTGCTATATGTTTGTTTCCTTTTTTGAATACTGGGGAGATGTTGGCATTTCTCCAAGCTGTCGGTAATGTTCCTGTATCAAGACTTAACTGGAAAATGTTTGTGATACAAGGAGCTAGTTTGGATGCAGAGTTCCTGAGTATAAAATTAGATATGTTGTCTGGGCCACTTGCTTTACTTACTTTTATATTTCCCATAAGTTTGGCTACACCATCGGAATTTATAATGAGGTCTGAGATGTACAGTACAGTACAGTACAGAGCGCTTGTTTCTCATACTTTGACAATTGACAAGTAGGACACACAAGTTATGTTTTTTTTGGTAAGCACTGTGCTTTAGTGGTGGGTTTTTTTCCATGACAACACCCCCTAAAAATGTTAACTTTTTGTTTACCCCCCCCCCTAATTTTTCCTGGGAAAATTGATGCCCCCCCCCCCCGAAAATCCTTTTCCCCCTTGGAAATAAAATATGGAGACTCCCTAATGAGGTTAAGCTTGGGTTCATATCTGAACAAATGCACAGAGTCTACACAATCGAGTCAATTGTCATTATATGTAAATCAATCAATTACATGTTAAGCATTGATGGTTCCTGCCTTGTCTACATATAGGTGTTGAAGTAAATATGGTCAACCTGAGGAGAAATTTGAAGACAGTCATTCTCACCGGATTATTCCTGGCTGTAATTTATATATTTGTACACGTCTTGCTGTTTTTTAGATCAATCAGTCTATTTGGCCTGACACCTTTTATTGTAAGTTAATCTTTTGATGTATATACACTGGCTACATTCGATTTGCTTGAAGGACCCCTCCTCCACATCCCCATAGGTGTCTTTTATCTGAATTGTTGTATAAATCTATTCCCATGAGTACTTTCAAATATGAAACAAATCTACGCATTTTACCACCAATAAAACAGATTGAAAGATTTAATATTATCAGTATTAGAACTTATTCTTTAGTGATTCAATTTACGCCAGAATGTGTATATACATACAGTTTTGAGACGTTACACGTATGTGCATAATACGCGAAGTCAATATACCTATACCAGGTGGTGTCATGTGTACCTTATGTGAGTGAAGGTTATGTTATTCTTTTGTTTGTTTGTTTGTCTGTCTATCTGTCTGTCTGTCTGTCTGTCTGTCTGTCTGTCTGTCTGTCTGTCTGTCTGCCTGTGAAAAAAGATGTGTAAAAGACTACTGCACTTTTCTAACGAAACTTGCTACCGTGGTTTTGGTATGGTTTTGGTAAGAATTGGTTAAATTTTGATAAACACTTTATGGCTATTTGGTGTATCATTTGCATAATCAACCTTTTTCAGCAATTAGACTATATATCTTAAGAATGCGAGCTTTAAATTCCACATAATATGGTAAATATACCAATGACATCAAAACTCAAATATCATATAAAGCTTTTAGCTGAAGCTTTCGATTTCAAAATGTTATTAGCATAATTAATTATTGGTTATTAGCATTTGTCCTGGAAAGCTTGTTGTACCTTTTTGGTTTTAATGATTCATTTGCATATTTAATATTTGATGAATTTTCATTTTTTGACAAATATTGCTGCTACACAGCATATCACACATGTACTATAAATCGCTTTGATGTAGTGTTTAGGAGTCCCATTTTGCATGCTTCAAATTTAATAAAATTTGGACATATAAACATTAAGAAAGCGCCACCAGCCTCACAGATTGATCAAGATCAAACTTGGGACGATTTGTTTTGCTCGTTATCGTCACTTCCATTAGCTACTTATTTTTATTTTAAAAAACGACCTATTAAAAATTCTAATATCTAACAAGCTTATAAAACAAAGTCTTTTTTTAAGGGCTGCTCCTAGCAAAATCTGCCTAATTTTGTCAGACCCAGATGACCAATCCCTTCACACAAATGATCTTTAAACTTCAGTTCAGTGTTTAGTGAACATTTCTTTTTCTTGTTTATTTCAGAGACAGTCAAGTTACCTAGAGTCAAGTGCAAGTGCTAATTCAAGGTCAAACGAGTTTCATATTTATGTAAACGCTCCAAAGTCAAATGTGTCTGTTATTGGCCTACACACTTCACGGTCAAATAAGTCTGTTTTTGCCCTACACACTTCACGGTCAAATAAGTCTGTTATTGCCCGACACACTTCACGTTCAAAAAACACTTCAAGGTCAAATAAGTACATGTATGTTACTGACCTACAATATTCAAGGTCAAACGAACCTGTTTTTGGTCAACGCAATGTTACCGGATCTTCCAAGAAACAAGGAAAAGGGTTTGGTTTCCTACAACCTCATGACCACTTTGTGGTACCCAACATAGCACATTCTATCTTCTTTACATGTCATCCATTTGTTTTTGAAAATCTAATCAGCATGCTGGGTGCACACAGGATTATGAAGGCAGATAAAATTTTATTCCACACAGACTGCCAACCTGAGGGCGAATGGTGGCAGGAGGCAAAGGACCTTATTCCTACATTAATAATCCATAACATGACAATGCCAACAGAGGTGTTTGGAACGAACCTTTCAACTAATTGGCCTGAGCATGCTGCTGATGTTGTGAGACTGCAAATTTTGATGCAGTGGGGAGGTGTTTATTTTGACTTAGACACGTTTGTGTTAGCATCTTTAGACCCTCTACGTTATTACGACTATGTCGTAGGCAGATCCAGTGATAATACGTTAGCAAACGGCATAATTCTTGCTAATAAAAATGCGACGTTTCTGAAAATCTTTTACAACAGCTACAAAAACTACAACAGTAGCTGTTGGGCTTGCAGCTCAGTCATCAAGCATAATGAATTGGCAAAGGAATACACACACCTGTTGCATATCGAACCTGATAGCATGATAAAACCGAACTATGTAAAATATAAGGAAATATTCAATGGCAACTATAATTGGTGGGAGGAACATTTTACTGTGCATGTTTACATGAGACTATATTGGTCTGCAAACCGAAATGCACCACCGTTTACCAAGGAAAACATTAAGACATTAGACAATGCCTTTGGTGAAATGTGTCGATATATATATTATGGGTCACCTGCCTTAATTGATTCAAATGCTACAACATCAAAAGTACCGTAAGTGGTCTCAATACGTACTGGTGAAATTTAAATTTCATTAATCCGTATTCATTCACATACTTTTAGGAATAGCTTTGCTCAGCCAAACATAGCGCCTTCATATAGTTTGTGTCAGTTACGCTCTAAACGACTGCTTACTAGCCGTATATTAGGATATTTTCAACTTTCCGTACTTACACTACAGTTCATTTAAGGTACTGTAAAAACAGCAAACCTTCCTTGATAAGATACTGTAAAAGGGCAACCTCCCTTAATAAGGTACTGTAAAAGGGCAAACCTCCCTTAATAAGGTACTGTAAAATGGGAAAGCTTCCTTAATAAGGTACTGTAAAAGGGCAAACCTTCCTTAATACGGTACTGTAAAATGGCAAACCTTCCTTAATACGGTACTGTAAAATGGCAAACCTTCCTTAATAAGGTACTGTAAAAGGGTAAACCTTCCTTAATACGGTACTGTAAAATGGCAAACCTTCCTTAATACGGTACTGTAAAATGACAAACCTTCCTTAATAAGGTACTGTAAAATGGCAAACCTTCCTTAATAAGGTACTGTAAAATGGCAAACCTTCCTTAATAAGGTACTGTAAAATGACAAACCTTCCTTAATACGGTACTGTAAAATGGCAAACCTTCCTTAATAAGGTACTGTAAAATGACAAACCTTCCTTAATAAGGTACTGTAAAATGGCAAACCTTCCTTAATAAGGTACTGTAAAATGGCAAACCTTCCTTAATAAGGTACTGTAAAATGACAAACCTTCCTTAATACGGTACTGTAAAATGGCAAACCTTCCTTAATAAGGTACTGTAAAAGGGTAAACCTTCCTTAATAAGGTACTGTAAAAGGGTAAACCTTCCTTAATAAGATACTGTAAAATGGCAAACCTTCCTTAATAAGGTATTGTAAAAGTTCAAACCTTCCTTAATAAGGTACTGTAAAATGACAAACCTTCCTTAATAAGGTACTGTAAAATGGCAAACCTTCCTTAATAAGGTACTGTAAAATGACAAACCTTCCTTAATACGGTACTGTAAAATGGCAAACCTTCCTTAATAAGGTACTGTAAAAGGGTCAACCTTCCTTAATAAGGTACTGTAAAAGGGTAAACCTTCCTTAATAAGATACTGTAAAAGTTCAAACCTTCCTTAATAAGGTATTGTAAAAGTTCAAACCTTCCTTAATAAGATACTGTAAAATGGTAAACCTTCCTTAATAAGGTACTGTAAAATGGCAAACCTTCCTTAATAAGGTACTGTAAAAGGGCAAACCTTCCTTAATAAGGTACTGTAAAAGTATAAACCTTCCTTAATAAGGTACTGTAAAAGTGTAAACCTTCCTTAATAAGGTACTGTAAAAGTGCAAACCTTCCTTGATAAGATACTGTAAAATGACAAACCTTCCTTAATAAGGTACTGTAAAATGGCAAACCTTCCTTAATAAGGTACTGTAAAAGGGCAAACCTTCCTTCATAAGGTACTGTAAAAGAGCAAATTAAACCTTCCTAAATTCAGACCAGAGTTTACAAATTTCCCAAAACAAATGAATTCTTGTGTGCTTTGTATGATCATGATGAGAAAAAAAGACAAAGTCACAGTGTAACCTTCCATTCAATAATTTTCGATAGGAAGAGGGTGATTTCAGATGGAAATTGCAAAGCTAGCCATCTCTGTCATCGGATCATTAAATTTGACACGGTAAACACAAATGTTTTGGAAAGTATATTAAAATCACAATTCAGACCGACTTACATGTTTTGCATTCTACTATATAGTACACAGAGATTTCGCTGTAACACGATCGATCAAGATTGGATTTAGTTCTGATCTTGGTAGTCGGCTGTTCCGATGTTTGGTATGATGGTAAAAGAAAAACAATCAGAGTACACTACACTATATACATGTAGCTACCTTTATTGCCATGAGTCTAAGACTAAATATACATTCCAATAATAAGACAACCAGATACACAGAGTACACTGCAAAACATAGCTACCTATATTGCTATGTATCTAAGACTATCTGTACATGATGGGATAATGAGTCATACATCATCTAGTTAATATTCATGAATACCCATGGCTGTTTATAATAGAGAACTTGCAATCCCTCCATATTGAATGCTGCATCATGGGAAATGTGATAATAAATACTAATCAAATAGTATTGTAAACAATAACGTTACATTGTTTCTAACCACAAATGATCAATTCATAGTCACCCTGAGCACTGTGGGAGGTTTATGTTATCGGTAGCGCTAGATTAGGTATTACGATAAACACATAAAATCCCATAGTCCTTTGCGTCTGAGCATGCTCTGTCTGGATTGTAAGTTCCCTATTGATTTGAAGAACCGTTATAGGTCCAAGTATCAGCATACTGTGCCATATCAACAATTTGACCATCGTGACTTTACTGATATGTCATGCGTCATACGGGAACTATATAATTTCTGAACACAAAACTAGAATATAATAATGTAATAAAAACATTCAAGGTTTGTTTCTTCGATTTGACCGCATGGTAACATTTCTATTTTTTATCACAAAGGTGGTGTAAATTATTATTTGTATGAGGTCTATTATGAATAGATGTATACGGGCATTAATGTATATGTATAATAACTAAGATGAATACGTGTTGATATGGAGGCCATCTGTTACCTCCTTGTTTCGGTAATACCGAGCACTAAAAAGACAAGTGGTTAACCACACATTTACTTGACAGAAAACAATTACTAAGATTGATTCGATTCTAAGTGGATGTTAATGTATCATACAACATACATGCCTGATTTCTTTTATCAGTATCTATGAAACCTCGAAAGTCACAATTTTCAATCAAGATACTTGTATTTGCTTCAATAGAGATATAAATCAGAGAGTAATTAGTCACTAAACAAAGCCAATGGCATGAAACTAGAGAGCCGGAAGTTTTAAAAGTGGTTTGCTCCTAATTATAATCTGCAAGTTGTTGGTTCGACGTTATTGCTGCCATTGATTTATGATTGACAAAAGTACCTTATGGTATGGTATGGTACGATGCGATATGGCATGGTTTTATCACTCACTTAATTATATTCGAAATGATTGTAATCTTCCAAAAACGCATGCCAAAACCTTGGACAAAACGCGATACAACGTACAAAACTAAAGAAGAGAAAGGGAGTAGTTACATAAAAATATATTTAGAAATATGAAATATTATGCAGTTACAATTACTTCCAGTAATGGGCATAAGATGTTTTAAATTCATTAGTATTGCCATGGTTACGAACATAAAGTGGTAAGGGGTTTCATAGACCAAAGCCAACACAATTAAATGAATTTCACATAACTGTGTGCCTGCTCTCGGTGTATGTTACGAGTCTTAGAGCTGAATTATATCCATTTTACACATTTTGGTCATTTTCATTATGAACTCTGATATGAAGTCAAAATGCATTTAAACTTTGTACAATACAGTGGCATTCTACATTAAGTTGTACAATACAGTGGCATTCTACATTAAGTAACAACATAAGTCTTCGACATCTCAACATCGCGTATTTTGAAGTTGTTTATACCAGGTACGATTGAAGCGTCAGCAAGTTTTAATATGACGTGATATGTTAATTTTAGAACTTCATCTTATGATTTCATTGTTCTGTAAACGTATGATTTTAATATTGCACAACTATTTTATGGTCTTTGAGTTGTGAACTTTTATTACTAATCTAGAAGTAACAAACCATTTGTTAAGGACATTAAGAATTTCGGAACGTATAGCTTTAGAGCGGGTGGCGCCACAGTAGCAGCTAATAGCAATGTAGGTGACAGGTGCATTACTAGACAAGGAGGCGAAAAGTGCATCATCTAAGGATATATATATATATATATATATATATATATATATATATATATATATATATATATATATATATATATATATATATATATATATATATATAATTCGGTGAGTATCAATCTGCTAAGACAGTGCTCTATACCGCAGTGGCAGAGCGTAATAGTTTTAAACTATTACGCTCTGCCACTGCGGTATAGAGCACTGTCTTAGCAGATTGATACTCACCGAGTTACATACGCTCCTCCTCCAAGTCGAGCACTCTACTCAGCCAGCTACCAGACCCAGAATGGAACAGCCACGAAAAGCAAAACTATATATATATATATATATATATATATATATATATATATATATATATATATATATATATATATATATATATATATATATATATATATATATAATCAAAGTAGGTTGGTTGGAACTTGAGGTGCTTGGTTGTAACTCCGAGTTTCACGCTCAATGCGTTCATCAGATGATGAACGCATTGAGCGTGAAACTCGGAGTTACAACCAAGCACCTCAAGTTCCAACCAACCTACTTTGATTATTCCCGCCCTGCTTACCCAAGCATCGAGCACTCTATTCTACGAGTTTGATACTATTTACTATATATATATATATATATATATATATATATATATATATATATATATATATATATATATATATATATATATATATATATATACATACATATATATTATATATATATAGTAGACTTTATGCCAAAAAAATTAATATCACTCAATGTCTCGGTTTGTAAGATTCGAAAACAAACTTTGCAAGGGCTTAAGGACCTCGTGGGGACAGCGACCAACGCAAACACAATTTGCGCGTTCTTGTTTTCACTGTATGTTGAAATTCGTTTTCTATGAAATTTAGAATTGATTGAGTAATTATCTGCATTTAAATTATTAGCAGATAAATGCTATCTGTTCGGTATGTGAATACATTTGTCAAGTGCAGTTGCCACAGGCGCTAATGCGTGGTTGGTCAATGTATGCTAACAGGTGTAACAAGTGTTATAGGGATATACAGGGTGTTGAAAGGGAAGTGTGTTCAATCTTGGTTGCTTACACCCACGGTCAGACATTTAAAATAATAATGATTATAATGATTATAGCAGTTCTGTTCCTTTTCAGACAGTCCTTCAGGATTTCAATTGCTAAAGTCGGTACCATTTCATGATCCCTGTTTATTTTTTTTGTCTAGCCTATTTTGTTCCGACTGAAATAACTTCATCAAGAAGATTGTAGCACATCCATGAACTGAAACAACTCTGAATTGCACTATTTATCAATGTAACGTGGGAGCTGAACAAACGCGTATGGTACATGGGGACAGCAACAACGCAAACGTAATTTGCGCGTTCTTGTTTTCATTGTATGTTTGAATTGGTATGCTAAGAAAATGAGAATAGATCACAGTTTCTTGCCGTTTTGATGTGACGCGAGGTCACAGTGAACTCTCAGCTTCCATGAAGTAGTAATACTCTGAACAATTTTTTTTTGAATTAAGGGAATAGTATTCTTCTGAGATGACAACACCTAAAGTTATTAAAAGATCAGCGATGTCAAATAGTGACTAATTACAGCCAGCTGGAAGAACAATCACGTGATCAAATTGTGTAGCTACTTTACATATTTGTCAATGTTATTTACATTGAATTAAGGCAACAGCACTCTTCCGTTTATTCATTTAAGGGTACAAATGATTTTATCGCCCAATCATATGAGTATTGTATAACTTATGTTTGTAAGATCTTAAAGTTGGAATAAAGTATGGATTCAATTTAGAAGCAAGCAAGGTGAATGAAACAGCTTGGCCTAAGTTAGGGGCTTCGATCTGCTCCGTGGCTACTTCTAAATATGGTTCCAAGTTAGACATATGAATCTTTGTGGTGTCTGCTAGCTAATTCCCTAAAGTCCAAGTGATCCCGGCACACAAGTTGAGATGTGAGAATGATTCTAGTATAGTTACATGACCTGCCAGCTGAGTGCGAAGGTTACAGTAACACGTACCTTACCAATGCAACACTATTTTCTTTATTCGTTCACGCTCTAGACTGCTTTCTATCAGTTGTTTTGATTCACCCAAAAGTTATGATGCATCTCGACCTGTCGTTATTCTCGCACTAAGGTACTAATGTGCGCCTGGTGATGAGACATCGTATAAGTGGCTAGAATTAGAAATTTAGATTAGAAGTTTGATCATGGAGTTGCTTTCATCTAAGTAACGTTTTATTTGGTCAAAATTGGATAGTGTGTGGATAGCTATCCGGTGTTTAGACGATCGTGTTGGGTTGATGGGTCGATGCAATCCATACAATGTGACATATTGTGCAAATATACGATGTTTGCACAACTATAATAATGTTAAGTCAGTGATAGCATGATATACAAGAAATATTTACATTTTGTCTCGTCTGGTTCTCATTGTCAATAGTATACGTGACACAGCTCCCTCTCTCTCTCTCTCTCCCTCTCTCCTCTCTCTCTCTCCCCCCCCCCCTCTCTCTCTCTCTCTCTCTCTCTCTCTCTCTCTCTCTCTCTCTCTCTCTCTCTCTCTCTCTCTCTCTCTCTCTCTCTCTCTCTCACCCCCACATATCTTGACATCTTTCTTCGAAGAATCAAATATAAACTGTATTTGACCCTCTGGAATTCGAAATACATATATGCTGCTAATAAGTTTCTGCAACTTAGCAAGGCATTGCTGATAAAATGGTTTCTTTAGGATGCGAGAGTCGGAAGAAGACCTAAGTTGTCTATGGGGAGCATAAAGATGAAGAAGCTGAGATTCAGAACCAGTCATCTCCTATGCACCATGTGTATTAGAGTTGACGAGTTATGCAGGAATTTATTTATTCAGTACTACACATATGGCATCAATTCAATAAAAGGTGATATTGTGTTTTAAATTAGTTGCACATTTAGAATCAGACACAATACATATACACGTGACATGCAGTCTTTATATGCAACAGGTGGACAATCATTTATAGTAGCCCTAGTCATGTGTATTATTCTCTCAATCATCATAAGGCCAGACACAGAGTGAGTCTGTGTGCTGTGTTAGAACTAATCATTGTACACATCACCATACCAAGGGACACTAAGAAGACATTTTGCTTGGAGTAGATGTTATTTATGATCGAAGGTGAGTTCAATCTGAATGTGCAATTAGTTTGATTATAAGCAGCATCAAATCGTGTTTTCTTTGCGAAAAAAAGGCTGTAATAATGAAAACTAGTAAGTTTTACCGACTGATTCCAGGGTTATATTCACAGCCATTGCAAACAACAAGTTGTCAACACTTTAGTATACTGGTCATAAAGTTAGTCAATCAACGTACATTGAAAAGTATCTCAAGACAGTTATAATAACCGGAAAATACTCTCCCATCAACACCATGTAGTAATGTGACAGACGTTGAGTACCCACACTGAAACTTACGTGGCATGGGGTTCTGTTCTTATTAGATGTGTTTATGTAATACGGCAAATCCAGAAAAATCAATAGAATAATAGCGTGATCAAGCGATTTCATGTTCAGGGAAAGATCGCGTCCAGATTTTCGTAGCATTTGCACGCAGGTATATGCAATAGTGTTTTCGGTATTGCACTGCAGTGAAAATAACACTAGCATGACTAGTATTGCGCGGACGAGTGCAAGTAATCTCTGGTACAAGTTTGGTACATATGTAATTATTTTCATCGGGTTCTAAATCTATAGATATACATGTGTAAAAGTTGCAAAATTGAATATCATCATGGTGTATTTATATGAGCTAGATACAGAGTAATCGAGAACGATCTAGCCTATAATTATTGAATTGACACATGTTAAACTATTTTGTTAGTGAGGAACAATAATCGCTAACCAGACATTGTCAGAAGATGGAAAAATGCTACTAGAATAGGTAATTGAAAAAATGAAAGAAAAGTTTGTAAAGTTCGTAAGGAAAGTGGGAAGAGTGACAATCAATGTCAACCTCTGTCTAAAAAAGTAAGTTTCAAATCATGTAACTATAATCTTAGAGCTGCATTAGCCGCAACTGAATGATTTTGAAACATTTTTTTTAAAGATATAACGACGTACTTGCAAATAATATCAAAAACCCTAATGTATATTGCATCCCCTGTGGAGAAACGTATTTTTTGAGCTGTGAAAACGGCATGGTACATAAATCCAATCATATTGATATTGGCTCCGTAACCTAAAAGTGCCCCAAATTGTAAACGTATTCATAAGTTTAATCTGTTCCTGTATTACGTTCGGATAAAATCAACATATAACTAAATGTAAATGTCTAATTATTTGTATCTAGATCTTGAACACTTTTCAGTGAATTATATCCCGGGTTGTCTAATCGAAATATAATACTTCAGTTACATTTGATGCATCTTTAAGGAATTACAATGTATGTTTCACTAATTCACTGTCTGAGATAAACCTATATACCCGGAACTCATAAGTAGTTTCCTGTGTGTCAGGAACGACCGCTACAAGCATCGACTAATTGATGTGGTGTCTTCTCAAGCTAATTACCCATGGTTTTATACATTTAAAAATTAAAGTTGACAAAATTAAAGCTCAACTTCGAATTCAATGTTCATGCATTACCTGAAATAAGGTATCGAAATGTCCAAACATGCTGTGAAGTATCAGCATTATTAGATGTTTGGTTATGTTGACAGACAGCTTTTGTGAACAAAGCCTTACATTTGATACCACACCTATATTTATTGTGAGACAGACATTGATATTGCAGTAAATTCAATTTGTTTCTAATTAAATAAACTGACGAACTCAAGAGCTGATTGTAAGAAATCAACAGGCAGAGAAATATACAGCATTCTCTTTTATTGGTATGAACACGAATCGAAAAAAAACCTATACGCTTGTATGTGACTACGTTACATCCGAAAAAGTTACAATTTAGACGATGACGTTGGTAATTCGGTCAGACACTTTTACTGATCGTACTAATCATGTACATAGTGATTGAAATTCAACATTTCGTGTGCTAAAGACATCGATGAAAATGATAGGGAACACTGTTCCTGGACTAACGGACCTCCAACTTATAAAATTGGCCTGGCGGCAAATCAACTGACTCCAGCCTAGTGGGACTGAATAAGCTAAGCATGAATGTTGGCAACAGCTGCACATTTAATGTAATTATCTATTTAGAACTTGTTGAATATTGCCACGTATTGGTGATGACAACTTTAGTCTACGAGTGTATGTCGTCAGGTATTGAACTGAATTCAATTGAATTGAATTGAATTGATTATTCACCAGATACAAAACAGACAAATAACATTTTTATGTACATTTCAAAAAGGAGGTTTGATTGGATAATATATCTGGTGAGGGCCACAGAAATATTTCGATCTGAGCTAGTCTAGTCTGACCCTGACAAAATACATATACAGGGGAAAAATACAAGTGTGTAACTGGGCAACAAAAAGAAAGAAAAGAAAGAAAATGATATCTACAAATACGATACAATACTTGTACAAAATATTTACATGTCTCACAATAATTTAAATAAAATTTATACTAATAAGAGAAAAAAAATACATGTCATGTGTTTTCTATGAATTGCTCAGGTGAGCCTTTAAAGTTGATTTGTTCCTATCAGTGATGTCTTTAATGAGACTTGCTAATAATTCCAGTGATGAGTGGCTGCATATCTTACACTGTGCTTACTTTGTGTTAGGTTAAATTTGGGTACGTATAAATTGCGATGTGTAGCGGAAAGAGTAGAATAGGAATGTGAAATTGTATCCATATAGCGGTTTACATCATGGTAAAAATGATTGTGTAACAAATCAAAAGTAAAGAGGCAGGTGTGAAATATACAAAGTTTATGAATTGGTAAAATATGTAGCTGTTGAATAAAGGGTTAGTGTGGGCACGAAAGTCAGAGAAAGTGATAAGACGTGTAAATTTCTTTTGTAGTAAATATATTGGTTCCAAGAAAAAAGTGTAAGTATTGCCCAAGATTTCAACACAGTAGTTTATATGTGGAAGAATTAGCGAGTTGTATAACAGTAAAAGTAGAGTCCATGCCCCTTTAATGCTTTATACCGGAGATTTGATAAAACCTTTGCAAATGATGCCAATTGATATTATAATAACAATCACTTATTGCTTTGAGATAAAAAATATTTGTTGTGGATATGCAAGGTAATATACAAATAATGTGGGTATTTTGGTTTCCTCACGGACCAGTAATTTTAAGCTATTCCCACGGTGCAGTTCAGTTAGCCTTTCCTATTAGCTCCTTCTACTGATAATACACTATCAAGAGAGTGGACAAGGGATATTTTCGTTCTTCGTTATCATATTTCGTAAATTGTAAGTCGATGAAATAACATCCGCAAAATAGTAATTGAGTGTTCGGGGTTGTGCCTAATCGACTCTTTATTTTCACCATAATCCGTGAAACGCTTGTAAAAGAAAAAGAACCAAAGTCCAAACTCAAAGTTTGTAGTCGGAAAATGTGAATGTATTATTACATAACATAATGTTGATGTCATACTACTAAGAATTGAACATGAATTTAACGGTGCATGCTTCATTTCGGAACAGGGTACCCATGGGGGTAGCATTGAAATGTGACATGATGCTGTAACACAATTTCGCATTAAAATCTGTATCACATTTATACACATTTATACATATACAATTACTGAAATTTTGATAGCAAATTACAACCTACCATCGTTTGAAGTATTTAGTAAACTGCCATCTTGTTTAACATTCAACCACATTTCTTTATGAATAACACACTGTTTTATTTTTGCACTGGTCTGATCGCTATCCCCTAACATTGGCCGACGATTAGAAATATGGACTTTCGTATAAATACTTGAATACCTCTCGAATTCCCCTGTTGAAGAGAGACTATGTTTCTTTTCCAACTACAGGATTTGAATGTGGGATTGAACTTGTATCCTCCCAAAGAGACCCTGACTCTATTCTGCCAAGACCATCCGACAAAGAAATGCTAAGCTAGTTTAGAAGTGCAGTCGCTTCACCATTGTTTGTCGTCCGTAAACAAATTGCTAATTGTTGGAACAGTTTTCAAGTTGTGTCAATACCGCGCGTAAAGCTGACACCTGGTTATCAATACAATAATACATTTTATGCTGTTTTGTAAATTTAATCATTGAAATAAATAAGGTTGCTGCTATCGCTGTTTGTACTGGCCTTTCATGGAATTAACATTAGATGTTTGTATCAACAATATATGTTTGTTGATGACAGCTGTTGTGAACAAAGCCTTACATTTGATACCAGACCTCTGTATATTTTGAGACAGTCATTTTGATCTTGCAGTAATTTAAGTTTCTAATTAAGTGGTACGTAATGTATAATAGCTATAGTTTAGAAGTATGTATTCCAACAATGTGTGTAGGTCCAAAAATCTATGATTTTGCCCTTACGAGAGACATTCAGCTTAATCTGTTTAAGATATAGCTTAATTACCGAAAGTCATTAATTATGCAAAATGTCATTATTTTATCAATCTATTCCCACCATTGCCTTAAAAAATGAAGCAAATCTACGCATTTTACCAGAAAAATAGACCAAATGACTTAATCATATCAGTATTAAAACTTATTCTTTCGTAATTTTACGATTCTTACTATGCTATTCAATTTACGCCAGAATGTGTATATGCATACAGTTTTGAGACGTTACACGTATGTGCATAATACGCGAAGTCAATATACCTATACCAGGTGGTGTCACGTGTACCTTATTTGAGGGAAGGTTATGTTATTCTTTTGTTTATTTGTCTGTCTGTCTGTCTGTCTGTCTGTCTGTCTGTCTGTCTGTCTGTCTGTCTGTCTGTCTGTCTGGCTGTGTACGTCCGTCCGTCCGTCCGTCCGTCCGTCCGTCCGTCCGTCTGTCTGTCTGTGTCTGTCTGCCTGTGAAAAGAATATCTGAAAAACTACTGCACTTCTCTAATGAAAGTTGCTACCACTGTTTTGGTATGGTTTTGGCAAGAATTAGTTAAATTTTGACAAACACTTTATGGATATTGATGTATCATTTGCATAATCAACCTTTTTTTCAGCAATCAGACTATATCTTAGTAATGGGAGCTTTAAATTCCGCATAATATGGTAAATATACCAATGGCATCAAAGCTCACATATTATATAAAGCTTGTAGCTGAAGCTTTCGATTTCAAAATATTATTAGCATAATTAATTATTGGTTATTAGCATTTGTCCTGGAAAGCTTGTTGTACCTTTTTGGTTTAAATGAGTCTTTTGCATATTTTATGATTTTTTTTCCATTTTTTGACAAATATTGCTGCTACACAGCACATCACACATGTACTATAAATCTTTTTGATGTAGTTTTGTTTTTATGAGTACCATTTTGCACGCTTCAAATTTCATAAAATTTGGCAGATACATAGACATTAAGAAAGGGCCACCCAGTCTCGATTTGTTTTCTTCGTTATCGTCACTTCCATTAGCAACTTATTTTATTTAAAAAATTACACTTTCATAAATTCCAACAAGCTTATAAAATGAGTCTTTTCTTTGACCCCCGCATACTACTAATCCCTTCATACAAATGATTTTTAAACTTCTATTCAGTGCTTAGAGTATATTTTTCCTTTTGTTTATTTCAGAGACAATCAAGTTTATACCTAGAGTCAAGTGCAAACGAGTTTCATATTCATGTAAACGATCCAAAGTCAAATGAGTCTGTTATTGCCCTAAACACTTCACGGTCAAATAAGTCTGTTATTGCCCGACACACTTCACGGTCAAATAACACTTCAAGGTCACACGAACCTGTTTTTGGTCAACGCAGTGTTACCGGATCTTCCAAGAAACAAGGAGAAAGGTTTGGTTTCCTACAACCTCATGACCACTTGGTGGTACCAAACATAGCACATTTTATCTTGTTTTCATGTCATCCATTTGTTTTTGAAAATCTCATCAGTATGCTGAGTGCACACAGGGTTATGAAGGCAGATACAATTTTATTCCACACAGACTGTCAACCTGAGGGCGAATGGTGGCAGGAGGCAAAGGACCTTATTCCTACATTAATAATCCATAACATGACAATGCCTACAGAGGTGTTTGGAAAGAACCTTTCAACTAAATGGCTTGAGCATGCTGCTGATGTTGCGAGACTGCAAATTTTGATGCAGTGGGGAGGTGTTTATTTTGATTTAGACGTGTTTGTTTTAGCATCTTTAGACCCTCTACGGTATTACAACTATGTTGTAGGCAGAGCCAGTGTTATTGCGTTGGCAAACGGCATAATTCTTGCTAATAAAAATGCAAAGTTTCTGAAAATCTTTTACAACAGCTACAAAAACTACATCAGTAGCTGTTGGGGTTGCAGCTCAGTCATCAAGCAGAATGAATTGGCAAAGGAATACAGAAACCTGTTGCATATCGAACCTGATAGTATGATAAGACTGAAGTATAGGGAAAAGAATGACATATTCATTGGCAAATATAATTGGTGGGAGCAACATTTTACTGTGCATGTTTACATGCGACGATATTGGTCTGTAAACCGAAATGCACCACCGTTTACCAAGGAAAACATTAAGACATCAGACAATGCCTTTGGTGAAATGTGTCGATATATATATTATGGGTCACCTGCCTTAATTTATTCAAATGCTACAAAATCAAAAGTACCGTAAGTGATCTGAATACTGGTGAAATTTAAATTGCATTTATCCATATTCATTCACATACTTTTAGGAATAGCTTTGCTCAACCAAAACGTAGAGCCTTCATATAGTTTATGTCAGTTACGCTCTAAATGACTGCTTACTAGCCGTATATTAGGATATTTTCAACTTTCCGTACTTACACTACAGTTCATTTACGATACTGTAAAAGTTCAAACCTTCCTTAATAAGGTACTGTAAAAGTTCAAACCTTCCTTAATAAGGTACTGTAAAAGGGGTAAACCTTCCTTAGTAAGGTACTGTAAAAGGGCAAACTTTCCTTAATAAGGTACTGTAAAAGTGTAAACCTTCCTTAATAAGGTACTGTAAAATGGCAAACCTTCCTTAGTAAGGTACTGTAAAAGGGCAAACTTTCCTTAATAAGGTACTGTAAAAGTGTAAACCTTCCTTAATAAGATACTGTAAAATGGCAAACCTTCCTTAATAAGGTACTGTAAAAGGGGCAAACCTTCCTTAGTAAGGTACTGTAAAATGGCAAACCTTCCTTAGTAAGGTACTGTAAAATGACAAACCTTCCTTAATAATGTACTGTAAAAGTGTAAACCTTCCTTAATAAGGTACTGTAAAAATGTAAACCTTCCTTAATAAGGTACTGTAAAATGGCAAACCTCCCTTAATAAGGTACTGTAAAAGGGCAAACCTCCCTTAAATAAGGTACTGTAAAAGTTCAAACCTTCCTTAATAAGTTACTGTAAAAGGGGCAAACCTTCCTTAATAAGGTACTGTAAAATGGCAAACCTTCCTTAATAAGGTACTGTAAAAGTGTAAACCTTCCTTCATAAGGTACTGTAAAAGTGTAAACCTTCCTTAATAAGGTACTGTAAAATGACAAACCTTCCTTAATAAGGTACTGTAAAATGACAAACCTTCCTTAATAAGGTACTGTAAAAGTGTAAACCTTCCTTAATAAGGTACTGTAAAATGGCAAACCTTCCTTAATAAGATACTGTAAAAGGGCAAACCTTCCTTAGTAAGGTACTGTAAAAGTGTAAACCTTCCTTAATAAGGTACTGTAAAAGGGGCAAACCTTCCTTAATAAGGTACTGTAAAAGGGGCAAACCTTCCTTAATAAGGTACTGTAAAAGGGGCAAACCTTCCTTAATAAGGTACTGTAAAAGGGCAAACTTTCCTTAATAAGCTACTGTAAAATGGCAAACCTTCCTTAATAAGGTACTGTAAAAGTGTAAACCTTCCTTCATAAGGTACTGTAAAAGTGTAAACCTTCCTTAATAAGGTACTGTAAAATGACAAACCTTCCTTAATAAGGTACTGTAAAATGGCAAACCTTCCTTAATAAGGTACTGTAAAATGGCAAACCTTCCTTAAAAAGATACTGTAAAAGGGCAAACCTTCCTTAGTAAGGTACTGTAAAAGTGTAAACCTTCCTTAATAAGGTACTGTAAAAGGGGCAAACCTTCCTTAAAAGGCAAACCTTCCTTAATAAGGTACTGTAAAAGTGTAAACCTTCCTTGATAAGATACTGTAAAATGGCAAACCTTCCTTAATAAGGTACTGTAAAAAGGCAAACCTCCCTTAATAAGGTACTGTAAAAAGGCAAACCTCCCGTAATAAGGTACTGTAAAAGGGCAAACCTCCCTTAATAAGGTACTGTAAAAAGGCAAACCTTCCTTAATAAGGTACTGTACAATGGCAAACCTTCCTTAATAAGGTACTGTAAAAAGGCAAACCTCCCGTAATAAGGTACTGTAAAAGGGCAAACATCCCTTAATAAGGTACTGTAAAAAGGCAAACCTACCTTAATAAGGTACTGTAAAATAGAAAACCTTCCTTCATAAGGTACTGTAAAATGGCAAACCTTCCTTAATAAGGTACTGTACAAGGGCAAACCTTCCTTAATAAGGTAATGGAAAAGGACAAACCTTCCTGAATAAGGTACGGTAAAAGGGCAAACCTTCCTTAATAAGGTACTGTAAAATAGAAAACCTTCCTTCATAAGGTACTGTAAAAGGGTAAAACTTCCTTATTAATGTACTGTAAAATGACAAACCACCCTCAATAAGGTACTGGAAAAGGACAAACATTCCTTAATAAGGTACTGTAAAAGGACAAACCTTCCTTAATAAGGTACTGTAAAAGTGTAAACCTTCCTTAATAAGGTACTGTAAAATGGCAAACCTTCCTTAATAAGGTACTGTAAAAGGACAAACCTTCCTTAATAAGGTACTGTAAAAGTGTAAACCTTCCTTAGTAAGGTACTGTAAAATGACAAACCTTCCTTAATAAGGTACTGTAAAAGTGTAAACCTTCCTTAATAAGGTACTGTAAAAGTATAAACCTTCCTTAGTAAGGTACTGTAAAAGGGCAAACCTTCCTTAATAAGGTACTGTAAAAGTGTAAACCTTCCTTAGTAAGGTACTGTAAAATGACAAACCTTCCTTAATAAGGTACTGTAAAAGTGTAAACCTTCCTTAATAAGGTACTGTAAAAGTGCAAACCTTCCTTAATAAGGTACTGTAAAAGTGCAAACCTTCCTTAATAAGGTACTGTAAAAGTGTAAACCTTCCTTAATAAGGTACTGTAAAAGTGTAAACCTTCCTTGATAAGGTACTGTAAAAGGGCAAACCTTCCTTAATAAGGTACTGTAAAAGTGTAAACCTTCCTTAATAAGGTACTGTAAAAGTGTAAACCTTCCTTAATAAGGTACTGTAAAAGTGTAAACCTTCCTTGATAAGGTACTGTAAAATGCTAAACCTTCCTTAATAAGGTACTGTAAAAGTGTAAACCTTCCTTAATAAGGTACTGTAAAATGGCAAACCTTCCTTAATAAGGTACTGTAAAAGTGTAAACCTTCCTTAATAAGGTACTGTAAAAGTGTAAACCTTCCTTAGTAAGGTACTGTAAAATGGCAAACCTTCCTTAATAAGGTACTGTAAAATGCTAAACCTTCCGTAATAAGGTACTGTAAAAGTGTAAACCTTCCTTAATAAGGTACTGTAAAAGGGCAAACCTTCCTTAATAAGATACTGTAAAAGTGTAAACCTTCCTTAATAAGGTACTGTAAAATGGCAAACCTTCCTTAATAAGGTACTGTAAAATGACAAACCTTCCTTAATAAGGTACTGTAAAATGGCAAACCTTCCTTAATAAGGTACTGTAAAATGGCAAACCTTCCTTAATAAGGTACTGTAAAATGGCAAACCTTCCTTAGTAAGGTACTGTAAAAGGGGCAAACCTTCCTTAATAAGGTACTGTAAAATGACAAACCTTCCTTAGTAAGGTACTGTAAAATGACAAACCTTCCTTAATAAGGTACTGTAAAAGTGTAAACCTTCCTTAATAAGGTAGTGTAAAAGTGTAAACCTTCCTTAATAAGGTACTGTAAAATGGCAAACCTTCCTTAATAAGATACTGTAAAAGGGCAAACCTTCCTTAGTAAGGTACTGTAAAAGTGTAAACCTTCCTTAATAAGGTACTGTAAAAGGGGCAAACCTTCCTTAATAAGGTACTGTAAAAGGGGCAACCCTTCCTTAATAAGGTACTGTAAAAGGGTCAAACCTTCCTTAATAAGGTACTGTAAAAGGGGCAAACCTTCCTTAATAAGGTACTGTAAAAGGGCAAACTTTCCTTAATAAGCTACTGTAAAATGGCAAACCTTCCTTAATAAGGTACTGTAAAAGTATAAACCTTCCTTCATAAGGTACTGTAAAAGTGTAAACCTTCCTTAATAAGGTACTGTAAAATGACAAACCTTCCTTAATAAGGTACTGTAAAATGGCAAACCTTCCTTAATAAGGTACTGTAAAATGGCAAACCTTCCTTAAAAAGATACTGTAAAAGGGCAAACCTTCCTTAGTAAGGTACTGTAAAAGTGTAAACCTTCCTTGATAAGGTACTGTAAAAGGGGCAAACCTTCCTTAAAAGGCAAACCTTCCTTAATAAGGTACTGTAAAAGTGTAAACCTTCCTTGATAAGATACTGTAAAATGGCAAACCTTCCTTAATAAGGTACTGTAAAAAGGCAAACCTCCCTTAATAAGGTACTGTAAAAAGGCAAACCTCCCGTAATAAGGTACTGTAAAAGGGCAAACCTCCCTTAATAAGGTACTGTAAAAAGGCAAACCTTCCTTAATAAGGTACTGTACAATGGCAAACCTTCCTTAATAAGGTACTGTAAAAAGGCAAACCTCCCGTAATAAGGTACTGTAAAAGGGCAAACATCCCTTAATAAGGTACTGTAAAAAGGCAAACCTTCCTTAATAAGGTACTGTAAAATAGAAAACCTTCCTTCATAAGGTACTGTAAAATGGCAAACCTTCCTTAATAAGGTACTGTACAAGGGCAAACCTTCCTTAATAAGGTAATGGAAAAGGACAAACCTTCCTGAATAAGGTACGGTAAAAGGGCAAACCTTCCTTAATAAGGTACTGTAAAATAGAAAACCTTCCTTCATAAGGTACTGTAAAAGGGTAAAACTTCCTTATTAATGTACTGTAAAATGACAAACCACCCTCAATAAGGTACTGGAAAAGGACAAACATTCCTTAATAAGGTACTGTAAAAGGACAAACCTTCCTTAATAAGGTACTGTAAAAGTGTAAACCTTCCTTAATAAGGTACTGTAAAATGGCAAACCTTCCTTAATAAGGTACTGTAAAAGGACAAACCTTCCTTAATAAGGTACTGTAAAAGTGTAAACCTTCCTTAGTAAGGTACTGTAAAATGACAAACCTTCCTTAATAAGGTACTGTAAAAGTGTAAACCTTCCTTAATAAGGTACTGTAAAAGTATAAACCTTCCTTAGTAAGGTACTGTAAAAGGGCAAACCTTCCTTAATAAGGTACTGTAAAAGTGTAAACCTTCCTTAGTAAGGTACTGTAAAATGACAAACCTTCCTTAATAAGGTACTGTAAAAGTGTAAACCTTCCTTAATAAGGTACTGTAAAAGTGCAAACCTTCCTTAATAAGGTACTGTAAAAGTGCAAACCTTCCTTAATAAGGTACTGTAAAAGTGTAAACCTTCCTTAATAAGGTACTGTAAAAGTGTAAACCTTCCTTGATAAGGTACTGTAAAAGGGCAAACCTTCCTTAATAAGGTACTGTAAAAGTGTAAACCTTCCTTAATAAGGTACTGTAAAAGTGTAAACCTTCCTTAATAAGGTACTGTAAAAGTGTAAACCTTCCTTGATAAGGTACTGTAAAAGTGTAAACCTTCCTTAATAATGTACTGTAAAAGTGTAAACCTTCCTTAATAAGGTACTGTAAAATGGCAAACCTTCCTTAATAAGGTACTGTAAAAGTGTAAACCTTCCTTAATAAGGTACTGTAAAAGTGTAAACCTTCCTTAGTAAGGTACTGTAAAATGGCAAACCTTCCTTAATAAGGTACTGTAAAATGCTAAACCTTCCGTAATAAGGTACTGTAAAAGTGTAAACCTTCCTTAATAAGGTACTGTAAAAGGGCAAACCTTCCTTAATAAGATACTGTAAAAGTGTAAACCTTCCTTAATAAGGTACTGTAAAATGGCAAACCTTCCTTAATAAGGTACTGTAAAATGACAAACCTTCCTTAATAAGGTACTGTAAAATGGCAAACCTTCCTTAATAAGGTACTATAAAATGGCAAACCTTCCTTAATAAGGTACTGTAAAATGGCAAACCTTCCTTAGTAAGGTACTGTAAAAGGGGCAAACCTTCCTTAATAAGGTACTGTAAAATGACAAACCTTCCTTAGTAAGGTACTGTAAAATGACAAACCTTCCTTAATAAGGTACTGTAAAAGTGTAAACCTTCCTTAATAAGGTACTGTTAATGGGCAAACCTTCCTTAATAAGGTACTGTAAAAGTGTAAACCTTCCTTAATAAGGTACTGTAAAATGGCAAACCTTCCTTAGTAAGGTACTGTAAAAGGGGCAAACCTTCCTTAATAAGGTACTGTAAAAGGGCAAACCTTCCTTAGTAAGGTACTGTAAAAGTGTAAACCTTCCTTAATAAGGTACTGTAAAATGGCACACTTTCCTTAATAAGGTACTGTAAAAGTGTAAACCTTCCTTAATAAGGTACTGTAAAAGGGCAAACCTTCCTTAGTAAGGTACTGTAAAAGTGTAAACCTTCCTTAATAAGGTACTGTAAAATGGCACACTTTCCTTAATAAGGTACTGTAAAAGTGTAAACCTTCCTTAATAAGGTACTATAAAAGGGGCAAACCTTCCTTAATAAGGTACTGTAAAAGTGCAAACCTTCCTTAATAAGGTACTGTAAAATGGCAAACCTTCCTTAATAAGGTACTGTAAAAGTGTAAACCTTCCTTAATAAGGTACTGTAAAAGGGCAAACCTTCCTTGATAAGGTACTGTAAAAGGGGCAAACCTTCCTTAATAAGGTACTGTAAAAGGGGCACACCTTCCTTAATAAGGTACTGTAAAATGACAAACCTTCCTTAATAAGATACTGTAAAATGGCAAACCTTCCTTAATAAGGTACTGTAAAATGGCAAACCTTCCTTGATAAGATACTGTAAAATGGCAAACCTTCCTTAATAAGGTACTGTAAAAGGGGCAAACCTTCCTTAATAAGGTACTGTAAAATGACAAACCTTCCTTAATAAGATACTGTAAAATGGCAAACCTTCCTTAAAAGGCAAACCTTCCTTAATAAGGTACTGTAAAAGTGTAAACCTTCCTTGATAAGATACTGTAAAATGGCAAACCTTCCTTAATAAGGTACTGTAAAAAGGCAAACCTCCCTTAATAAGGTACTGTAAAAAGGCAAACTTCCCGTAATAAGGTACTGTAAAAGGGCAAACCTCCCTTAATAAGGTACTGTAAAAAGGCAAATCTTCCTTAATAAGGTACTGTACAATGGCAAACCTTCCTTAATAAGGTACTGTAAAAAGGCAAACCTCCCGTAATAAGGTACTGTAAAAGGGCAAACATCCCTTAATAAGGTACTGTAAAAAGGCAAACCTTCCTTAATAAGGTACTGTAAAATAGAAAACCTTCCTTCATAAGGTACTGTAAAATGGCAAACCTTCCTTAATAAGGTACTGTACAAGGGCAAACCTTCCTTAATAAGGTAATGGAAAAGGACAAACCTTCCTGAATAAGGTACGGTAAAAGGGCAAACCTTCCTTAATAAGGTACTGTAAAATAGAAAACCTTCCTTCATAAGGTACTGTAAAAGGGTAAAACTTCCTTATTAATGTACTGTAAAATGACAAACCACCCTCAATAAGGTACTGGAAAAGGACAAACATTCCTTAATAAGGTACTGTAAAAGGACAAACCTTCCTTAATAAGGTACTGTAAAAGTGTAAACCTTCCTTAATAAGGTACTGTAAAAGTGCAAACCTTCCTTAATAAGGTACTGTAAAAGTGCAAACCTTCCTTAATAAGGTACTGTAAAAGTGCAAACCTTCCTTAATAAGGTACTGTAAAAGTGTAAACCTTCCTTAATAAGGTACTGTAAAAGTGTAAACCTTCCTTGATAAGGTACTGTAAAAGGGCAAACCTTCCTTAATAAGGTACTGTAAAAGTGTAAACCTTCCTTAATAAGGTACTGTAAAAGTGTAAACCTTCCTTAATAAGGTACTGTAAAATGGCAAACCTTCCTTAATAAGATACTGTAAAAGGGCAAACCTTCCTTAGTAAGGTACTGTAAAAGTGTAAACCTTCCTTAATAAGGTACTGTAAAAGGGGCAAACCTTCCTTAATAAGGTACTGTAAAAGGGGCAAACCTTCCTTAATAAGGTACTGTAAAAGGGTCAAACCTTCCTTAATAAGGTACTGTAAAAGGGGCAAACCTTCCTTAATAAGGTACTGTAAAAGGGCAAACTTTCCTTAATAAGCTACTGTAAAATGGCAAACCTTCCTTAATAAGGTACTGTAAAAGTATAAACCTTCCTTCATAAGGTACTGTAAAAGTGTAAACCTTCCTTAATAAGGTACTGTAAAATGACAAACCTTCCTTAATAAGGTACTGTAAAATGGCAAACCTTCCTTAATAAGGTACTGTAAAATGGCAAACCTTCCTTAAAAAGATACTGTAAAAGGGCAAACCTTCCTTAGTAAGGTACTGTAAAAGTGTAAACCTTCCTTAATAAGGTACTGTAAAAGGGGCAAACCTTCCTTAAAAGGCAAACCTTCCTTAATAAGGTACTGTAAAAGTGTAAACCTTCCTTGATAAGATACTGTAAAATGGCAAACCTTCCTTAATAAGGTACTGTAAAAAGGCAAACCTCCCTTAATAAGGTACTGTAAAAAGGCAAACCTCCCGTAATAAGGTACTGTAAAAGGGCAAACCTCCCTTAATAAGGTACTGTAAAAAGGCAAACCTTCCTTAATAAGGTACTGTACAATGGCAAACCTTCCTTAATAAGGTACTGTAAAAAGGCAAACCTCCCGTAATAAGGTACTGTAAAAGGGCAAACATCCCTTAATAAGGTACTGTAAAAAGGCAAACCTTCCTTAATAAGGTACTGTAAAATAGAAAACCTTCCTTCATAAGGTACTGTAAAATGGCAAACCTTCCTTAATAAGGTACTGTACAAGGGCAAACCTTCCTTAATAAGGTAATGGAAAAGGACAAACCTTCCTGAATAAGGTACGGTAAAAGGGCAAACCTTCCTTAATAAGGTACTGTAAAATAGAAAACCTTCCTTCATAAGGTACTGTAAAAGGGTAAAACTTCCTTATTAATGTACTGTAAAATGACAAACCACCCTCAATAAGGTACTGGAAAAGGACAAACATTCCTTAATAAGGTACTGTAAAAGGACAAACCTTCCTTAATAAGGTACTGTAAAAGTGTAAACCTTCCTTAATAAGGTACTGTAAAATGGCAAACCTTCCTTAATAAGGTACTGTAAAAGGACAAACCTTCCTTAATAAGGTACTGTAAAAGTGTAAACCTTCCTTAGTAAGGTACTGTAAAATGACAAACCTTCCTTAATAAGGTACTGTAAAAGTGTAAACCTTCCTTAATAAGGTACTGTAAAAGTATAAACCTTCCTTAGTAAGGTACTGTAAAAGGGCAAACCTTCCTTAATAAGGTACTGTAAAAGTGTAAACCTTCCTTAGTAAGGTACTGTAAAATGACAAACCTTCCTTAATAAGGTACTGTAAAAGTGTAAACCTTCCTTAATAAGGTACTGTAAAAGTGCAAACCTTCCTTAATAAGGTACTGTAAAAGTGCAAACCTTCCTTAATAAGGTACTGTAAAAGTGTAAACCTTCCTTAATAAGGTACTGTAAAAGTGTAAACCTTCCTTGATAAGGTACTGTAAAAGGGCAAACCTTCCTTAATAAGGTACTGTAAAAGTGTAAACCTTCCTTAATAAGGTACTGTAAAAGTGTAAACCTTCCTTAATAAGGTACTGTAAAAGTGTAAACCTTCCTTGATAAGGTACTGTAAAAGTGTAAACCTTCCTTAATAAGGTACTGTAAAAGTGTAAACCTTCCTTAATAAGGTACTGTAAAATGGCAAACCTTCCTTAATAAGGTACTGTAAAAGTGTAAACCTTCCTTAATAAGGTACTGTAAAAGTGTAAACCTTCCTTAGTAAGGTACTGTAAAATGGCAAACCTTCCTTAATAAGGTACTGTAAAATGCTAAACCTTCCGTAATAAGGTACTGTAAAAGTGTAAACCTTCCTTAATAAGGTACTGTAAAAGGGCAAACCTTCCTTAATAAGATACTGTAAAAGTGTAAACCTTCCTTAATAAGGTACTGTAAAATGGCAAACCTTCCTTAATAAGGTACTGTAAAATGACAAACCTTCCTTAATAAGGTACTGTAAAATGGCAAACCTTCCTTAATAAGGTACTATAAAATGGCAAACCTTCCTTAATAAGGTACTGTAAAATGGCAAACCTTCCTTAGTAAGGTACTGTAAAAGGGGCAAACCTTCCTTAATAAGGTACTGTAAAATGACAAACCTTCCTTAGTAAGGTACTGTAAAATGACAAACCTTCCTTAATAAGGTACTGTAAAAGTGTAAACCTTCCTTAATAAGGTACTGTTAATGGGCAAACCTTCCTTAATAAGGTACTGTAAAAGTGTAAACCTTCCTTAATAAGGTACTGTAAAATGGCAAACCTTCCTTAGTAAGGTACTGTAAAAGGGGCAAACCTTCCTTAATAAGGTACTGTAAAAGGGCAAACCTTCCTTAGTAAGGTACTGTAAAAGTGTAAACCTTCCTTAATAAGGTACTGTAAAATGGCACACTTTCCTTAATAAGGTACTGTAAAAGTGTAAACCTTCCTTAATAAGGTACTGTAAAAGGGCAAACCTTCCTTAGTAAGGTACTGTAAAAGTGTAAACCTTCCTTAATAAGGTACTGTAAAATGGCACACTTTCCTTAATAAGGTACTGTAAAAGTGTAAACCTTCCTTAATAAGGTACTATAAAAGGGGCAAACCTTCCTTAATAAGGTACTGTAAAAGTGCAAACCTTCCTTAATAAGGTACTGTAAAATGGCAAACCTTCCTTAATAAGGTACTGTAAAAGTGTAAACCTTCCTTAATAAGGTACTGTAAAAGGGCAAACCTTCCTTGATAAGGTACTGTAAAAGGGGCAAACCTTCCTTAATAAGGTACTGTAAAAGGGGCAAACCTTCCTTAATAAGGTACTGTAAAATGACAAACCTTCCTTAATAAGATACTGTAAAATGGCAAACCTTCCTTAATAAGGTACTGTAAAATGGCAAACCTTCCTTGATAAGATACTGTAAAATGGCAAACCTTCCTTAATAAGGTACTGTAAAAGGGGCAAACCTTCCTTAATAAGGTACTGTAAAATGACAAACCTTCCTTAATAAGATACTGTAAAATGGCAAACCTTCCTTAAAAGGCAAACCTTCCTTAATAAGGTACTGTAAAAGTGTAAACCTTCCTTGATAAGATACTGTAAAATGGCAAACCTTCCTTAATAAGGTACTGTAAAAAGGCAAACCTCCCTTAATAAGGTACTGTAAAAAGGCAAACTTCCCGTAATAAGGTACTGTAAAAGGGCAAACCTCCCTTAATAAGGTACTGTAAAAAGGCAAATCTTCCTTAATAAGGTACTGTACAATGGCAAACCTTCCTTAATAAGGTACTGTAAAAAGGCAAACCTCCCGTAATAAGGTACTGTAAAAGGGCAAACATCCCTTAATAAGGTACTGTAAAAAGGCAAACCTTCCTTAATAAGGTACTGTAAAATAGAAAACCTTCCTTCATAAGGTACTGTAAAATGGCAAACCTTCCTTAATAAGGTACTGTACAAGGGCAAACCTTCCTTAATAAGGTAATGGAAAAGGACAAACCTTCCTGAATAAGGTACGGTAAAAGGGCAAACCTTCCTTAATAAGGTACTGTAAAATAGAAAACCTTCCTTCATAAGGTACTGTAAAAGGGTAAAACTTCCTTATTAATGTACTGTAAAATGACAAACCACCCTCAATAAGGTACTGGAAAAGGACAAACATTCCTTAATAAGGTACTGTAAAAGGACAAACCTTCCTTAATAAGGTACTGTAAAAGTGTAAACCTTCCTTAATAAGGTACTGTAAAAGTGCAAACCTTCCTTAATAAGGTACTGTAAAAGTGCAAACCTTCCTTAATAAGGTACTGTAAAAGTGCAAACCTTCCTTAATAAGGTACTGTAAAAGTGTAAACCTTCCTTAATAAGGTACTGTAAAAGTGTAAACCTTCCTTGATAAGGTACTGTAAAAGGGCAAACCTTCCTTAATAAGGTACTGTAAAAGTGTAAACCTTCCTTAATAAGGTACTGTAAAAGTGTAAACCTTCCTTAATAAGGTACTGTAAAAGTGTAAACCTTCCTTGATAAGGTACTGTAAAATGCTAAACCTTCCTTAATAAGGTACTGTAAAAGTGTAAACCTTCCTTAATAAGGTACTGTAAAATGGCAAACCTTCCTTAGTAAGGTACTGTAAAATGGCAAACCTTCCTTAATAAGGTACTGTAAAAGTGTAAACCATCCTTAATAAGGTACTGTAAAATGGCAAACCTTCCTTAATAAGGGACTGTAAAATGGCAAACCTTCCTTAATAAGGTATTGTAAAAGTGTAAACCTTTCTTAATAAGGTACTGTAAAATGGCAAACCTTCCTTGATAAGATACTGTAAAATGACAAACCTTCCTTAATAAGGTACTGTAAAAGTGTAAACCTTCCTTAATAAGGTACTGTAAAATGGCAAACCTTCCTTAATAAGGTACTGTAAAAGTGTAAACCTTCCTTAATAAGGTACTGTAAAATGGCAAACCTTCCTTAATAAGGTACTGTAAAATGGCAAACCTTCCTTAATAAGGTACTGTAAAATGACAAACCTTCCTTGATAAGATACTGTAAAATGACAAACCTTCCGTAATAAGGTACTGTAAAAGTGTAAACCTTCCTTAATAAGGTACTGTAAAATGGCAAACCTTCCTTAATAAGGTACTGTAAAAGTGTAAACCTTCCTTAATAAGGTACTGTAAAAGTGTAAACCTTCCTTAATAAGGTACTGTAAAAGTGTAAACCTTCCTTAATAAGGTACTGTAAAAGAGCAAACCTTCCTTAATAAGGTACTGTAAAAGTATAAACCTTCCTTAATAAGGTACTGTAAAAGTGTAAACCTTCCTTAATAAGATACTGTAAAAGTATAAACCTTCCTTAATAAGGTACTGTAAAAGGACAAACCTTCCTTAATAAGGTACTGTAAAAGTGTAAACCTTCCTTAATAAGGTACTGTAAAAGTGTAAACCTTCCTTAATAAGGTACTGTACAAGGGCAAACCTTCCTTAATAAGATACTGTAAAAGTGTAAACCTTCCTTAAGAAGATACTGTAAAAGTATAAACCTTCCTTAATAAGGTACTGTAGAAGTATAAACCTTCCTTAATAAGTTACTGTAAAAGTATAAACCTTCCTTAATAAGGTACTGTAAAATGGCAAACCTTTCTTAATAAGGTACTGTAAAAGTGTAAACCTTCCTTAATAAGGTACTGTAAAAGTGTAAACCTTCCTTAATAAGGTACTGTAAAAGTATAAACCTTCCTTAATAAGGTACTGTAAAAGGACAAACCTTCCTTAATAAGGTACTGTAAAAGTGTAAACCTTCCTTAATAAGGTACTGTAAAAGTGCAAACCTTCCTTGATAAGGTACTGTAAAAGGGCAAACCTTCCTTAATAAGGTACTGTAAAAGTATAAACTTTCCTTAATAAGGTACTGTAAAAGTGTAAACCTTCCTTAATAAGGTACTGTAAAAGTGCAAACCTTCCTTGATAAGATACTGTAAAATGACAAACCTTCCTTAATAAGGTACTGTAAAAGTATAAACCTTCCTTAATAAGGTACTGTAAAAGTGTAAACCTTCCTTAATAAGGTACTGTAAAAGTTGAAACCTTCCTTGATAAGGTACTGTAAAAGGGCAAACCTTCCTTAATAAGGTACTGTAAAAGTGTAAACCTTCCTTAATAAGGTACTGTAAAATGACAAACCTTCCTTAATAAGGTACTGTAAAAGTGTAAACCTTCCTTAATAAGGTACTGTAAAAGTGTAAACCTTCCTTAATAAGGTACTGTAAAAGTGTAAACCTTCCTTAATAAGGTACTGTAAAATGGCAAACCTTCCTTAATAAGGTACTGTGAAATGTCAAACCTTCCTTAATAAGGTACAGTAAAAGTGTAAACCTTCCTTAATAAGGTACTGTAAAATGGCAAACCTTCCTTAATAAGATACTGTAAAAGTGTAAACCTTCCTTAATAAGGTACTGTAAAAGTGTAAACCTTCCTTAATAAGGTACTGTAAAAGAGCAAACCTTCCTAAATTCAGACCAGAGTTTATAAATTTCCCAAAACAAATGAATTCTTGTGTGCTTTGTATGACCATGATAAGAAAAAAAGACAAAGTCACAGTGTAACCTTCCATTCAATAATTTTCGATAGGAAGAGGGTGATTTCAGATGGAAATTGCAAAGCTAGCCATCTCTGTCATCGGATCATTAAATTTGACACGGTAAACACAAATGTTTTGGAAAGTATATTAAAATCACAATTCAGACCGACTTACATGTTTTGCATTCTACTATATAGCACACAGAGATTTCGCTGTAACACGATCGATCAAGATTAGATTTAGTTCTGATCTTGGTAGTCGGCTGTTCCGATGTTTGGTATGATGGTAAAAGAAAAACAATCAGAGTACACTACACTATATACATGTAGCTACCTTTATTGCCATGAGTCTAAGACTAAATATACATTCCAATAATAAGACAACCAGATACACAGAGTACACTGCAAAACATAGCTACCTATATTGCTATGTATCTAAGACTATCTGTACATGATGGGATAATGAGTCATACATCATCTAGTTAATATTCATGAATACCCATGGCTGTTTATAATAGAGGACTTGCAATCCCTCCATATTGAATGCTGCATCATGGGAAATGTGATAATAAATACTAATCAAATAGTATTGTAAACAATAACGTTACATTGTTTCTAACCACAAATGATCAATTCATAGTCACCCTGAGCACTGTGGGAGGTTTATGTTATCGGTAGCGCTAGATTAGGTATTACGATAAACACATAAAATCCCATAGTCCTTTGCGTCTGAGCATGCTCAGTCTGGATTGTAAGTTCCCTATTGATTTGAAGAACCGTTATAGGTCCAAGTATCAGCATACTGTGCCATATCAACAATTTGACCATCGTGACTTTACTGATATGTCATGCGTCATACGGGAACTATATAATTTCTGAACACAAAACTAGAATATAATAATGTAATAAAAACATTCAAGGTTTGTTTCTTCGTGGTGTAAATTATTATTTGTATGAGGTCTATTATGAATAGATATATACGGGCATTAATGTATATGTATAATAACTAAGATGAATACGTGTTGATATGCAGGCCATCTGTTACCTCCTTGTTTCGGTAATACCGAGCACTAAAAGACAAGTGGTTAACCACACATTTACTTAACAGAAAACAATTACTAAGATTGATTCGATTCTAAGTGGATGTTAATGTATCATACATCATACATGCCTGATTTCTTTTATCAGTATCTATGAAACCTCGAAAGTCACAATTTTCAATCAAGATACTTGTATTTGCTTCAATAGAGATATAAATCAGAGAGTAATTAGTCACTAAACAAAGCCAATGGCATGAAACTAGAGAGCCGGAAGTTTTAAAGTGGTTTGCTCCTAATTATTGCTGCCATTGATTTATGTGCTTTGCCAAAATTTGAATCACCAACGTGCCTGGTTGCATGAATGCGATGTTCACCATACAACATCATCCTAGTTTCTTATTTCAACTTAATGAAATGCATTCAGGGCGACTTGTTATAAAAGTGTAATAGTTATACCATTATGGGCTAGGGTTTGTAATGTGATGAATTATTAAAGGTAATAAATTCACACCTTCAAAAGACCTTATTATACAATTACTCCTACCCTGTTTACATCGCAAGACGTGTGACTACGCAGACTGGATGTTAGCCACAACCACAATAGCCATATATAACAGTGTGTGTGTGTGTGTGTGTGTGTGTGTGTGTGTGTGTGTGTGTGTGTGTGTGTGTGTGTGTGTGTGTGTGTAGTTTTGATAGTTCTGGAACTCTTTGTTGGTTATAACTCGGAGTTTCACGCATAGTGCGATCATCAGACAACTGATGTCTGATGATCGCAGTATGCGTGAAACTCCGAGTTACGACCAACAAAGAGTTCCAGAACTATCAAAACTATTGTGCTCTGCCACTGCACCGAGCTATATATATATATATAACTTGGTGAATATCAATCTGCTAAGACAGTGTAGAGCGTAATAGTGTTCTTAATGAAATGCATTCAGGGCGACTTGTTATAAAAGTGTAGCCAGTACGTACTACCAAAACTATATATATATATATATATATATATATATATATATATATATATATATATATATATATATATATATATATATATATATATATATATATATATATATATATATATATATATATATATATATATATATATATAGGAAGTCAGTGGTAAGATTTATCCGTAGCACAGTGCTCGATACGTCTGCACGCAGAGTGGAGTATATGTTGAGTATATGTAGAAGAAAAGTAGGGTTTTTCGTCTCTACAAGCCTGTCACGATTTATACGAGGTATATTCAGTACATCAGCATCTCCTGACGAGTGATTTACTCACGAAACAGGCTTTATATATATAAAGAAAAAGAAGAATTTAAATGGTACGAACTGAGTTGACATATGTAACAAGTCAACATATACCAATACGTAGAGCATTCGATACAGAAGAGCTGGCGCTGGAATTGTACACGTTGCAAAATCGGCAATAGCTAAAGTAACAAGTTCAATGTCTGCCAGTGTTTGCAACTTCTTCATTGTAGCAACTATCCAGCGTACGGTTAGGTTACCCAGGAAACCGACGATGATGACAGGCACTATTATTGCAATGACGATGATGACGCAAATCTTGTATGTAACATTATCACGTCACCATCAGAAGTGACATTTGGTAGCAAAGAATCTGAAATTTCATTTTATTTAATACACATTACCTTGAATTCACATTTCCATTAACTATTTCTGTATCCACTCTTCCTCTGCGCTTCGAGCTCTTCGGAGATGAGGCGCATTACAAATCATCTTATTATTATTATTATTAAATACTTCTGTCGTATGGGGGTCGTAGATATATTAAATGTTTTAACGAGTGGAGAAATAGTCACTGTCGTTATAGCATTCATTATGTATGCAACTTCGCCTTCTCCACTGCCGATTTTTACTAGCTTGACGCACTGTACTACTATACCCTGGAGAAGACCTCATGTGTGAGCTTAAAACGTTGGTAATAAAGTTTAACAAAGACTAAAGGACTTGTCATTTCTTTTACGAAACATAACCTCACCTCTTTTAATGATGGTTCTTCTTACTTCTTTTGAGAAGAGAACTGAATTATCAAAGTCAACTGACAATAACTCTTCATTACACGATAGCTTGTTTCCACTCGATAGTAGTGCGCCAATAGAGATTTGTAGGAAACAGAACAAACGGAACCAAGTCTGCTTAATCACCTTTGGATTCAGATTTAGAATCAAAGGATACAGCAATAACTGGACATGCGCAATACGAATACATGACAACTTAAATTTGTTTTGACTTATATACCTACTGTACAAGAACACGTGATGTGTCTTGAAAGGTAAAAAGTCAATCATAAAGGGTCAAACGATATTTGAAGAAATGCGATTTCTATAATAAACTTACATAGTGAAGAAAATGTATGAATAGGAGAGTGAGTGATTGATCAAATTCACTTGGCTCCGGGATACTTAGTATTCTACTTTACATAGAGTTGCTTTGTTTGCTGACGAGGCCGATTATGCGGTTGCTCTGTTACTAATGAAGCCAATAGCACACATTTCATCTCAGAAGTAGATGACAGATTGGAAATTGTAATATTATGTATACGAAATGTCGGATAACTAGGACTTCAAATTTAGAGAGAGAGAGAGAGAGAGAGAGAGAGAGAGAGAGAGAGAGAGAGAGAGAGAGAGAGAGAGAGAGAGAGAGAGAGAGAGAGAGAGAGAGAGAGAGAGAGAGAGAGAGAGAGAGAGAGAGAGAGAGAGAGAGAGAGGGGGGGAAGGAAGGGGAGAGAGGGAGTGTGTGTCTGTATGACGTGTGTGTATGTCTGTCTGTCTGTCTGTGTCTGTCTGTGTGTGTGTGTGTGTCTATGTGTGTGTGTTATAAAAATGGTACAATTTGAGTTGACATTTCTGGAAATGTATAAGTATTTGTTGCATAATTATTTTAAAGGTATTCACAGTATTCTACTTACTGACATGTGATCAGATATCGTAATTTATCACACACGTGAAAACGTTAAGGTAATCCCTACTACGCTGTCTGTACTCTAATAATGCCAAAACACAATATATAAAAGTCATGCATGTACATTAACCTTATAGTAATCAAGGTTAGTAAATTAAGTACATTTCACTTCACGTAAAAACTTACAAACTTCGTTTATACCACTTTCACAGAAATTAACCATTGCTAAGAAGTGAATACATATACACACTCTATTTCATATAGTACATGTGAATATAATCGGTTACAAGTAATCACAATAAATTCAAGATTTAAAATTTGGTATAATATGGTATGGTACTGTGCGATAAGAGATAGTTTTATCATTCACTTAATTATATTCGAAATAATTGTAGTCAAAAAGGCCAATTTTCTAACTATTCTACAGTAAAATGATACATCCTTAAAACACATACCAAAACATTGGACAAAACGCAATATAACGTATGAAACAATAGAAAGAAAATGCTTCAATAGTGAAAGGGAAGAGTTACATAAACATACTTACAAATAAAATATTATACAATTACAACCCAAGTGCTTCAAGTAATGGGCATAAGCTGATTTAAATTCATTGAATTTCACGTAACTGTGTGCGTGCCTTCTGTGTATACAGTTGGTTACTTGCGCCTTCACTTGTGTTCATGTAGAGAGTGTTACTTAGTAGTTTGACATCACTTTTAAGATAAGTCAGTGTATAGTATGAACGTTTTTATACATTGTCAAGTTCTGTGATGAATGTAGCAATCACAAAGACACAGGCCACAAGTTAAAACTTTACACAATATAAGCTGAGAAAATAGAACATCCTTCACAATTAAACTCTATTGATATTCATTCAGTGTTTATTTGAATATCCCCTTTGTCGGGTTCAAATGCTGTATTTACATTTTCAGAAGTATTCCCTTCAGCCGAACTGTGAATGTCAAGTTCATGACTAATATTGTTGTGATAATCTTGTCAGAAACTTCCCTCTTCCTGGTATCATGACGTAAGTCAGCACGAGTTTTCATTTTAGTATTCGATGTATGAGATGTTTCTTGCTTCATTTTATTTTGTTTTCCAAAACACAGGTTGGAACGAAAATTTTCTGACAAGAGTGCATACACAACAGGGTTGATGGCACTATTAGTAAATAATATTGCGATTTGAATCGAAGCATAAAAGAATGTGATTTTTGTGCGGAAAATATCCGACTGGCGTAAAAATAAAGTTATTGCAATTGGCATATATGAAAGGAAAATGGATGTTATCAGAATAAAACATATGCGAGAAGTTGCAACGTCACGTTTGTCTAAAGACTTGCCAATATTTTGTAAGATATCTTTTGTTGCTTTCCGGTGTCGCTTTTTTACTATGTTAATGCCCACGTATACGGTTGTTGCTGTAATTTGGGAAATTACAATTAAACCGATCAAAAAACGGCTTAAGTGTATCAATATCGTTTTGCCTAAAGTGACATCGTTCACAAACGTTTCACATTGAGAGGTTGAAATTACTCTTGTGAATGCGAACCCAATGCTTACTGCAAAGCTTAAAACTATTGAAGTTACTATGCATCTCTTGATAACATGTCGACTAAACTTTCCACTCATACCCATCGCACGTGTAATACTTATACTTGTGAGCATACAGAGTGATATCACTATTGAAAAAAATTGAATGAATAGAACTATTTGACAAATTGGTGTTTTTCTAACACTGTATACTAGTATACCATCGTCCATACGTAAAGAGTCAGCATATACCAATACGTAGAGCATTCGATACAAAAGAGCTGGAGCTGGAATCGTACACGTTGCAAAATCGGCAACAGCTAAAGTTACAAGTTCAATGCTGGCCGGTGTTTGCAACTTCTTCACCGTAGCAACTACCCAGCATACGGTTAGGTTACCAAGGAAACCGATGACGATGACGGGCACTATTAGTGAAATGACGATGATAATGCAAATCTTGTCTGTTTCACTCAGTTTGTATAACTTTATCACGTCACCATCAGAAGTGTAATTTGGCAGCAAAGAATCAGAAATGTTTCTGTCGTACAGGGTTTCATCGTAGATATATGAAATGTTTTGGATAGTGGAGAAATAGTCACTGCTGTTATAGGTAGCATTCATTATGCATACACTACAGATTTTCAACCTCACCTTCTCACCTGCCGGTTTTTACTACCTTGACGCAATATAGTACTATACCCTGGAGAAGATCTCATGTGTGAACTTGAAACGTTGGTAATAAAGTTGAACGTAGACTAAAGGACTTGTCATTTCTTTTACCAAACGTAACCTCACCTCTTTTAATGGTTCACTTCTTTCTACAGCTGTGGCTCTTCTTACTTCTCTTGAGAAGGGAAACAGTTAGCCAAAGTCGATTAAAAATAGCTCTTCATTACACGATAGCTTGTTTTCATTCGTTCGCGGGCGAGGAGACTGATTACGATTTGTTAACGAACAGAGGAGATGGAAAGAAGTCTGCACAATCACCTTCGGATTCAGATTCAGAAGGTACACCAATGAGTGGACATCCGCAAGAACTCTGCAATATGTACGAGTGCATGACAACTTAGATTTGTGGTGACTTATATATCCATTGTACAAGAACACGTGATGTGTCCTGAGAGGTAAAAATCATATCTATAAAGTGCCAACGGATATTCTAGTAGGAGCGCTTTCTTTAACAAACCTACACAGTAAAGAAAATTTATAAATTGTAAAGAGAGTGATTAAATTCTCAATTTTAAAGCCAGTCCACTTTGCTCCAAGACATTCTACTTTACGGAGAGTTATTTTATTTGCTGGCGAGGTCCATTATTCAGTGAGAGGTGATTGGAGAGAAGCATCATCATCATCATCATCATCATCATCATCTGTCTCTCTATCTTTCTGTCTCTCTCTGTCTCCCTCTGTTTCTATCTCTCTGTCTTGTCTGTCTCTCTGATTTTATTGGTAGGGTACGTTATGATGTACAGACAGACAGACAGACAGACAGACAGACAGACAGACAGACAGACAGACAGACAGACTGACTGACTGACTGACTGACTGACTGACTGACTGACTGACTGACGAACGGATGCATATAGGGATAGACAAATACACACACAGTGATTTGAAGTCCTAGAATCTGACATTTGGTACGTATATAATATTTCAATTTCTAATCAGTCATCTACTTCTGAGATAAAATGTGTGCCATTAGCTTCGTCAGTAACGGAGCAACTGAATAATGGACCTCGCCAGCAAATAAAATAACTCTCCGTAAAGTAGAATGTCTTGGAGCAAAGTGGACTGGCTTTAAAATTGAGAATTTAATCACTCTCTTTACAATTTTATATTTTCTTTACTTGTAGGTTTGTTAAAGAAAGCGCCCTCCTAGAATATCCGTTGGCACTTTATAGATATGATTTTTACCTTTCAGGACACATCACTTGCTCTTGTACATTGGATATATAAGTCACCACAAATCTAAGTTGTCATGCACTCGTACATATTGCAGAGTTCTTGCGGATGTCCACTCATTGATGTACCCTCTGAATCTGAATCCGAAGGTGTTTGTGCAGACTTCTTTCCATCTCCTCTGTTCGCTAACAAATCGTAATCAGTCTCCTCACCCGCGAACGAATGAAAACAAGCTATCGTGTAATGAAGAGCTATTTTCAATCGACTTTGGCTAACTGTTTGTCTTCTCAAAAGAAGTTTATTAAGAAGAGCCACAGCTGTAGAAAGAAGTGAGCCATTAAAAGAGGTGAGACTATGTTTGGTAAAAGAAATGACAAGTCCTTTAGTCTATGTTAAACTTTATTACCAACGTTTCAAGTTCACACATGAGATTTTCTCCAGGGTATAGTAGTACAGTGCGTCAAGCTAGTAAAAACCGGCAGTAGAGAAGGTGAGAAGGTGAGGTTGAAAATCTGTAGTGTATGCATAATGAATGCTACCTATAACAGCAGTGACTATTTCTCCACTATCCAAAACATTTCATATATCTACGATGAAACCCTGTACGACAGAAACATTTCTGATTCTTTGCTGCCAAATTACACTTCTGATGGTGACGTGATAAAGTTATACAAGCTGAGTGAAACAGACAAGATTTGCGTTATCATCGTCATTGCACTAATAGTGCCCGTCATCATCGTCGGTTTCCTTGGTAACCTAACCGTCTGCTGGGTAGTTGCTACGGTGAAGAAGTTGCAGACGCCGGCCAACATTGAACTTGTGACTTTAGCTGTTGCCGATTTGGCAACGTGTACAATTCCAGCTCCAGCTCTTCTGTATCGAATGCTCTACGTATTGGTATATGCTGACTCTTTACGTATGGACGATGGTATACTAGTATACAGTGTTAGAAAAACACCAATTTGTCAAATAGTTCTATTCATTCAATTTTTTTCAATAGTAATATCACTCTGTATGCTGACGTGTCTAAGTATTACACGTGCGATGGGTATGAGTGGAATATTTACTCGGCATGTTATCAAGAGATGCATAGTAACTTCAATGGTTTTAAGCTTTGCAGTAAGCATTGGGTTTGCATTCGCTAGAGTTATTTCAACCTCTCAATGTGAAACGTTTGTTAGCGAGATCTCTTTAGGTAAATCGATATTGATACACCTAGACCGTTTTTTGATCGGTTTAATTGTAACATGCCAAATGACAGCTACAACCGTATACATTGGTATCAACATAGTAACAAAGCGACACCGGAAAGCAACGAAAGAAATTTTACAAAATGTGAGCAAGTCTTTAGACAAACGTGACGTTGCAACTTCTCGCATATGTTTTATTCTGATAACAACCATTTTTATTTCGTATATGCCAATTGCAATTACTTTATTTTTACGCCAGTCAGATATTTTACGCACAAAAATCACATTCTTTTATGCTTCGATTCAAATCGCAATATTATTTACTAATAGTGCAATCAACCCTGTTGTGTATGCACTCTTATCAGAAAACTTTCGTTCCAACCTGTGTTTTGGAAACCGAAATAAAATGAAGCAAGAAACATCTCATACATCGAATACTAAAATGAAAACTCGTGCTGACTTACGTCATGATACCAGGAAGAGGGAAGTTTCTGACAAGATTATCACAACAAATATTTGTCATGAACTTGACATTCACAGTTCGGCTGAAGGGAATACTTCTGAAAATGTAAATACAACATTTTAACCCGACGAAGGGGATATTCAAATAACCACTGAATGAATATCAATAAAGTTCAAAAGATAATATTCTATTTTGTTAGCTTATGTTGTGTATAGTTTTATTAACTTGTGGCCTGTGTCTTTGTGATTGCTATATTTATCACTGAACTTGATGTAGGAAACCTTTCATAATCCACACTTGTCTATTTTAAAGTTGATTTTCTAAATTATAAAACAATGCTGACAATGTGTGTGTTGTTGTAATAAAAGTGTTTAGCATATTATATGTTTTACGTTCTTAAGATATTGCTTATACAAACAAATGTATTGCATTGAATTGAAATCAATTAAATTTAAGTAAAACTCTACATCAACAAGTTTTATGGGACATTTGAATTTTTTCAACATTACCAAAATTACAATAAAATTTAATTTGAAGCTGTTATTTCTAAGATATTGCCTGATTACCGAAAAATCGCTTACTAGTAACTCATTATAACTGAATGTTACAATTACAAGCTTTATAGGACAGGTTCGTTTTGTTACGTTTTCTTGACCATTTTCGAGATTGTACACAAGGCCAGTGACCGGAAGTGCTTACTGATTAATAAACCTGTGATAAAGCACGAAAAATTATGAATTATGCAAATATTTCATTAAAACTGAAAGCTAGGTCAACAAGCTTTACAGGACCTGTGTATATTTATATTTGATGTCTGTCAAATTCAGGAAATGTAAACTTTACTTTCTTATAATATACCCTAATTATCAAAAATCACAATTTATGCAAGTAACACATAATATTTATTGAATAGTTACTAAACCTTTATCCGGAAGAAGTGTAGCAAGTTTCACAGACAGACAGACAGACAGACAGACAGACAGACAGACAGACAGACAGACAGACAGACATGTACATATAGTGTACAGATAGTGGACAGACAGACAGACAGACAGACAGACAGACAGAATCATTACAATACCACTCCTTACAGAAGATATAGTAATAAATTTATCAAGACTTCCATTTTCTTTCCATTTCACGCAACAGTTTGTTACCCTAAGTATATGAAGCTTTAATGCAAACTTTAATAAACTGGTACAATATTAATGTAAAATAACAGCTGTAAAACACATGGGGATGGTATACGGGTTGATGACGGGTCAAAAACAAGGAGTAAACATATATGTTATTTGCCAAATACCGTTCCATATCTTGCTGCGAGAGGTCATTTTTGCGGTAATAAGACATTTCTAATAGTACCATACGAATACAACAAACACAACCATGACATTGAGGTACTTCTGGCATGGAAGACTTTCTCTTTTAAAAAAATCAAACAGTGTATCCACTAGCTATAGTTAGACATGAATACAAGTAGTACTTAGAACCAAGTCAGATCTGAATATCCCTTTTCTCGCCACTGAGAATGTATTTTAGTGGGGGGGGGGGTTCATGAAAATCCCAAGAAATCTTGGGGGGCTGCTTATTTTATTTATTTTTTGCAGGACGTCACCAAAAAAATACAGCGCTGCGAATTAAGGAGCATCCTCCCCCTCCCTCCGAAGTTAAAGGTGTACACCCCCTAAAAGATCCGACTTTGTATATATCACCATGGATATTTCATTACATCATCTGCTAACGTTCATACAAATTAACATATTAGTTGACATCATCGACTTGTCATTTGACGGTCCCTACTTATCAATTGATGGTCCCTACTTATCAATTGATGGTCCCGACTTATCAATTGATGGTCCTGACTTATCATTGGACGGACCTGATTTATCATTTGACAGTCCTGACTTGTCAATTTCAATTACGATATATGGAAGATATGTTTAGCAAGTTTCATGGCAAGCCATACATACATACATACATACATACATACATACATACATACATACATACATACACACATACATACATACATACATACATACATACATACATACATACATACATACATACATGCACACACATTCATACACACATACATAGACTTTCAATACAATCAAATATAGACAATTTTACCATAAAAACCTTCTTTTACAAAAATCAACTAAATTATGTTTAAAATTTAAAATTGTATTTTTAAAATAATCAACTGATTCTAATTTTTACAAACTATAGACCCTTAGCAGGCTACAGCCATCAACATACTTGAAATACCCTTGTCTCATAACAATCACACAACATGAATATATGTATTTAACCAATAAACCTAAACATACAAATTTATATTGTACACAATTCACTCCCACATCACTGCCATTTCACTCCCTGACATGAGACGAAGGAGGCTGTATGTCTCCCGAAATATATAATGTACTTTGTCATCAATTTTAAGATTATGTGTTACCACATTATTTTACCGTGATCACTTTTCTGTATAATTTGAGGTACAAACGCATTGTGCCCAAACCTTAAAATCGACTTATTATTTGGAAATGAGTATCTACGTCTAAAGCACCATTTGTGATTGGCTATAAATTTAACAGAAAAGACCTAGATTTGTAACAAAATCAAAACAAAGTGATTTATGATTTTAACCAAATCTAGATTTCAATTACATTGAAGAACACAACAAACATATCCTGAACAATTGCCTGACCTCAATTTGACCTAAGAAACCTCAGAGGCTGACAGAAACAAGTAATTGTGAACACATTTGTATTCCCGTACGAAATTTACAAGTGTGCTACAAGATTGGAATGATATTTTTCGATGCTTATAGCACTACGGAACCTAAGAAGTTCAATAGTATTAAAGTAAAGAGTCAAACAAGCAAAAAAAATCAATTTATACATTTATATGTACCGTTTATTCAAGTCTCTGTACAAAGTTCATGCTAGTTCATCATCTGTGGCAGACCTACTGAGCTGTTAGTGGTGTACTCTAGTGTCCTTGACGACCAGGAAGGGCAAGCAGGAAAACAAACAGAATATTTGCCTATTGAGGTAAAGTAACTCACCTCACATATAAGTTGTAAATAAATTCATGACAAACAAATTGAGAACAATGGATGGATTTACAGAAATCTATCAAGTGTGTCAAAACTAAAAGATACATGTAATTGTAATGTCAGTGAAGGCACGCTACCATATAGAAAAGACCCAAGTGAGTGAGTGAGTGAGTGAGTGAGTGGGTGGGTGGGTGGGTGGGTGAGTAAGTGAGTGAGTGAACGAACAAGCGAGCGAGTCAGTCACTCAGTCTGTCAGTCAGTCAGTCAGTCAGTCAGTCAGTCAGTCAGTGAGTGGGTGGGTGGGTGAGTGAGTGAAACCTTATGATGTAGTTCCTGACGACCGTGTTCCGATTTTACACTACATTATAAATGTAACACATGATAATAATTTGTTCTGAATATACCACAGAGAGTGAAAGTTTTGGTAACGAATTAATGAGTCAAGGCAATGATGACCTTAAGATAACCCCTATCTGTCATCATCCTAACACATATGTTGTATTGGAATTTGCCTAGGCCAAGGGGAAGACTGTGGCATCAACGTACCTGAAAGTTTAATCAATCGGAGCAAAGGACCAACCACGCTGTCTCCAAATAGCACAAGCTTAGACCACGATGTTCTGCTGCTAGCTCTCAAGTCAAAGTGAGGTAGCATAGAATTATAGTGCAATGTGATATTGGAAATCTGAATGGGATTCCTATCTGTGATGTCATACTTAATACGTGGCGGGAAACTTTGTCACATGACTTGATTATATGTTATATTCAATCTTAATAATACTGGCAAATTTGCTGATGCCATGAGTCTTCCCCTTGGTCTAGGCAAATTCCAATACAACATATGTGTTAGAATGATGACAGATAGGGGTTATCTTAAGGTCATCATTGCCTTGACTCATTAATTCGTTACCAAAACTTTCACTCTCTGTGGTATATTCAGAACAAACCTTTATCATGTGTTACATAAACTTCACACATTACATCTAGTCAATGTCGTTACTCTAGACATTAAATTTAGTGAGACTTCATGCTGGGCAAAGCGCAAACGATACATCCCAGTAGTAATACATCACACATTGACATCATAATGTCATCGCTCATTAATACTCATTTGGTACAGCTGTTTTGACTATCGCGGGAATTTAGCACGTAGTAACAAGTTGTCGTTCATTTTTTGGAATAACGTGCTAGAAGGACTCTCATAATGATATATTGTTTGGTTTTGTTGATCTTTGAGGTGGAAACAACTTTTACCAACACATGATCCCATTATAGTAATAGCCGTACTGTGGTATACGGAACGTTTTCAACTGTACATCGCTAAAATGTGATGGATTGGTCGTCGTCGTCGCCGTCGCCGTCGTCGTCGTCGTCGTCGTTGTCGTTGTTGTTGTTGTTGTTGTTGTTGTTGTTGTTGTTGTTGTGCGACCATGCACATCATCAGCGCATACCACTCTCCTTCATCCTCCTTGACTTTCAGGCATTAATTTAGTTTCAGTTTTTTTTATCAAAACATTTGGAACAATATCCACAGGAAATGAAGTAGCGAACTACTATAGTGCGATCAACAGGGGCGCGTTCAGTAGACAAAATGCCCGCGGACGTTTCAAAACATTTTGTTCCCGAACGACTAATTGTCATAGTTTTTCGCGGGCAACCTGGGACGAAGGAAGGCGGAAGAGCGAGGTGACTCGCCAAAAGCCAAGATGGCGGCCACTAATTCTCACTCCATCGGTGAACTTGAGTTTTTGTGTAAGATCACTTAGTGCACATTAGTTTTGATTCCGCACTGCAAAAAAGTTCATGGAATTGGTCATTTACAATTGGCAACGGTATTTAGAAATACAAATACCCGTCGGCATAATGGTATGGTCGATTTGACGTACATTGAGCAATGCAAGATAAACTTGGGGTCAGATCACAGGTCAAAGATCACTTCGTTAGCATAAGAATAGTACATGCATACATTACAGGCCTTTTTTAGGCATTCTAGCATCCTGACAGTACTGCAATGGTGTGATGTAACGATGTGTATTGTCTTTTCAGTGATGAGTGCTGAATGTACACAAAATGCGACAATCTTCTGTTTGAATGTGCCGCCATCTTTTGTTTTTCACGTGCAACATGCATAATACGGTTTGAAACAGGGCCATGGCGCTCTCGCCAAACAATGACAAAACGTTTTGGCTACCGAACACACCCCTGTTTACTGTGAACCATTATAACATGTAAAAACTGAACTCCACCTCCAGTCTGCTGAAACTGAACTCAAGTAGGGAGAAACTTTGAGAAACGGTGCGCACCTGAGTGCATCAAAGGGCAACCTCCCTAGACAATTGAGTAAATTCTCTGTAACATGAAAACGACCAGAATTGTGCCAACTGTTATGTTTTCGTGGAGACAGAATGACTCAACTACTGTCCTGGAAAACCCCTGTGTAGGTCGCCGTGGCAATCATCGTCTGCTGTACAAGAACGCAGTCCCAATTGATACTCACTATAAATAGCTGAAAATGTTTAATGAGCGAAAGTATAGCCTAGAGGGTGCCCTTTCGTAGTCCCAGGTTTATGGATATCAATGAGTCTTTGCACAAAGTGAACGTTTGAGGAGAGTAACGCCTTCTGACGTCACGATGGAGACCTCACAGCTGACCTGACTCAGGTCATCACAGAATGACAACAAACATAGAGATGAACTGCACTAAAATTAGTATACGTCAATGACAGTAACTGAAATAGCAAAACCATCAAGTGCTTACCCCAACCCAATCAAATGTACAGAAATTCTATATATTGTAAATGTAAAGTTGTAGTTATGCAACAACTGAAAGCTATTGTAGTAAAGGCTACAGCAATCAATCCAGTGTCCTTGAGAATAACAACTGACATACACCATAGCCTCTCAATATATATGCATACACACAATACATTTTGTATCTGCTTGACCTCTACGTTCACCCTCTATTTATCATTTGTCTGTCACATGTCGTAAACAACGTGAGAACAATACAAATGTACTCTAGAGCCCCATTGAGATATCTCAGACATTCTGTAAACAAACAAAAGGTGGTTGTGTAGCCCCTTATAGAAAATACAACATGAGAACAATACAAATGTTCTCTAGAGCCCCATTGAGATATCTCAGACATTCTGTAAATAGTAAAGGTGGTTGTGTAGCCCCCTATAGAAAATACCTGATGATATAAGATACTGAAAGGACTGTATAAATTAAATACACTTCACTGGTATCTTGTGTTGGTGGTGGAATTCATTACTGAAAATAGAGATCACTCACAGTCCACTGGCTTTTAACTCAAAGAAACAGTGAGTGTTAGCAAACAATTTCAGAATTATTATTCACATGGTAAAAACTGTCACCAAGCCCCCCCCCCCCTCACAGACAGACAGACAGACAGACAGACAGACAGACAGACAGACAGACATACATACATGTACATACATACATACATACATATAGACATACATACATACATACATACATACATACATACATACATACATACATACAAATTAAATTTCAACACAATCAAATATAGATGATTTTACCATAAAAACCTACCTTTACAAAAATCAACTAAATTTTAACTTTGAATTAAAAATTTAATTTTCAACATAAGGGTGAGGTTTTTTTTTTTTTTGTTTCTCATCTCCAATGGAATAGTCAGGTGGGTCGGGCGGGCGAAATAAAAAAAAAAGGGGGGCAAGAAAAAAAAATGTATTTTTTCAGTTCTATTCTCTGTCCTTTCTGTCCTGTTAGTCTCTATACAACTTCATTTCTCTTCTCTTTATTGAATTCCTTGTTACAAGTCTCTTTCCTTCATTTTAGCAAGGTTGACAAGTCTGTAGAACAACTTTGTAAGAAGATGATTAAATACTTATCATCCTGATGGGTGTACCTCTGTAGCCATGAACTATTGTGTGATTTTATCAGGAGTACTAATACATTCGTCCTATTAATCAAAGTGGCATTGCCATCGCTAACAATGTTTTCAAGTTATCCAATTTGAACTTTAGTATGTAACTTTTTGAAACACTTACGTGATTGTCATCAGTGTGCTAGATGAATTTTCATTTATATAAACCATTACTCCTATGAAACATTTTTCTTCAGTGTGAACTTGTCAAAATAATCCACCAGATAACATGTAAACATTTCTAGAACTCAGAACCCCTTTGGGATTTACTGTTTAAAAGTAATTAAAAGTAATAATGTAAACATCGGAATGTCTTCAAAGGTCATGCATGTCATGGGTCATGAAACGCTATGGAGTCGGTCATTTCCCTGATAATACAACTGATTTCAAGCTAAAAACTGGTCAAGAAATTAGGAATGCAGTATGACTTTTACCAATTTTAAGCATAATTTTGAAAATGATGGAAATATTCTGAGCTATTATTAAATTGCAGCAAAATGTACCGCGTGACAGTATTAATTTTGAGCCCTGTCCCTCATCAAATCTCAACGACTTCTGCCATGATGAAAGACACATGCTGCTCTGACGTAACAAAGGGGTTGGGTGGGTGGGTGGGTGTGAGGGGGGGGGGTTAGACTGTGGTGTTCTGCCAAGGTTTCCAACAAGTGGGGACACAGGCCCCTTGGTTCCAAAAAGTGGTGTCATTTGACAGGGAGTGGGGTCAATTATTATTGTCTATGAAATATTCATATAAATTATCTCAGACCACTATAGAGATACCGTGGTCTGAGATATTCCATTACGTATAGACCATTACCTAACTACATAAAAAAATTCCATTCATAATAACAGTTCCCAGTAAGCTATTTTTTGAAAATTGTGTACTACACATTACACCTTAGAAAAAGAAGGCAATTAAGATTATGTAATTTTAAGTTATATATATATATATATATATATATATATATATATATATATATATATATATATATATATATATATATATATATATATATATATATATATATATATATGAATGATATATTGTTTAGAAAGATTGGACAGCTAGGTAGTCACAATTTTTAATCTGAATATCAATGAATAGCAGTGCTAAAATTCATTCATAATAACAGTTCCCAGTAAGCTATTTTTTGAAAATTGTGTACTACACATTACACCTTAGAAAAAGAAGGCAATTAAGATTATGTAATTTTAAGTTATATATATATATATATATATATATATATATATATATATATATATATATATATATATATATATATATATATATATATATATATATATATATATATATATATATGAATGATATATTGTTTAGAAAGATTGGACAGCCAGGTAGTCACAATTTTTAATCTGAATATCAATGAATAGCAGTGCTAAAATTTATAATTCCCTTTTTTCAGACAAGGACAATGAACAACTTCAAAATAAGTCACAGTGAACATATGATTGAATAAAAACTTTGAGAAATCCTAAACTTGTAACCACTTGTTTCATTTTTAAAATTGTTAGTACACTGCTGTGTTTATCATTCCCTCTTCAAATTCATGACATTTTTAAGAAAAAAAATCCCTGACTTTAAAAAGTACCAAATGTGAACGAAAAACTTACAAATAATAGTCAAACAAACTTTAAAATAATTTATTTTTTATTAATTAACCGTTACTGGCTGTGTATCATGATTTGGTCCTGCTAGTGCTATATCAAATGACAGCATAGTTACGTACCGTAAACTTGCTGACATTAGGTGTCCTTGAAACTCAGAACTTGAATCTTTAACTAAAACTATCAACAAAGTCAAAGTTGGGATGCTCTGTAAATATTACATCGTTTTTTTCTGATTTGCACAACAAGTTCGTTCTTCATGTCTGACCGGGCGCACATGCATCGGCCGTCTATAGTAGCCATGCCAGTGATTACGCATTGATTCAGTGCCCAACATTCACATGTAATGTGTCACTAGCACTGTCAACATCATGCAACACGATCCCCTTCGTCGGAATCAAAATACACATGTACTCATTTAATTTAACCCATCAACAAATGAAAATCACAACCTGTCCCATAAATTTGGTTCACGAAGGCTTCTGAGCTGTGGCATGGGAGATAGATGTTCCGGTAGCAAGTTCAGTGTTTCGCACACGTCAGTGATTAGGTCAGAGGTCACGACAGTGACAGCAGGCAAAACATGTGACGAGAGACGTCCATTTCGACGTCTCATCTAATCCCTCTAATGTTTTAATTTGTAGATTAAGTTTATCAAAGTTTGTGGCATTTTTTATGTTAACAATAGAACTGCGCGTTCTCACTGTATCTTATATGATGTCAACAAAACTTTCCCTTACGCAGTCAGTATACTTCTTGTGGGATTCACGTCGAGTCAGAGCCTGGCCTGGTCCGGCCGTGGACTTAGATAATTTTGATGTCTGCCGTGAATGCGCCAAAGCGACGCAAGGTGGGAAAATTATTGCTTCATTTGTAATTTTAGGGGGCCAATGTCGCAAGGTCGTGGCCTCGGCAGAACTGGCCTAAGACGCCATGGGGAACCTTACAATTTGCTGTGCTCAGGGGTCGGTCGGAAATAAAAAAACTTTTTTTTTTCTGATGTCGGAGCTGAAAATTAGGGTCGGTCGGGAGATGAGAAACAGAAAAATAAAAAGGGCCGCCCTAATCAACTGATTCTAATGTTTAAAAACTATAGACCCTAAGCAGACTTGATCCATCAACATAATACCTTGATCTCATAACAATCTCATAACATGAATATATGAATTTGACAAATAACCCTAAACATACAAATTTATATTGTACATAATTCACTCTCACATCACTTTCATTTCACTCCCTGACATGAGACGAAGGAGGCTGTATATCTCCAAAAATATAAATTGTACTTTTTTAAAATCAATTTCATGAGTATGTGCTACCACATTATTTTCTCTTGATCCCTTTTCGGTATACTTCAAATGTGACGTAAAACCACATTGTGCCCAAACCTTAAAATCGACTTATTATTTTGAAATGAGTATCTAGATCCCAAGCACCATTTATGATTGGTTCCAAATCTAACAGAAAAGACCTAGATTTGTAACAAAACCAAAACAAAGTGATTTGTGATTCTAGATTTCAATTACATTGAAGAACATAAAAAAACCGCAATGATCACGTGTCATTCATTGGCAAACCAGAGTCAAGGGATCAAAGGTAATTTGTCCAATTTTGATTTTACCCGGTCGTCAGGGTTAGCGTAGCTGAAATCTTTGCTAATTTTCGCATCTTGACATGGAATTCTTGTAAGTTGATGGTGGGTGTCATTGTATTGTTTATCGTATTAATCGATGGTGGTTTTATGGTCAAAGTTGAATTCTGTCCAGAAAATTTGATGTTATGGAAGGCTATGCAGACAATTTCCACCGAGGATCGAATAATTTGAATTGCTCACCTTTACTCTAAGTATATATATATATATATATATATATATATATATATATATATATATATATATATAGTTTTGGTAGTACTGGAACTCTTTCTTGGGTGTAACTCGGACACCCAAGAAAGAGTTCCAGTACTACCAAAACTATTACGCTCTGCCACTGCGGTATAGAGCACTGTCTTAGCAGATTGATACTCACCGAGTTATATATATATATATATATATATATATATATATATATATATAATACAAAACTCAATACTTTACACAGAGTAAGGCTTACAGTACATATACACGTAATCAGGTAATACATTTTCATTCGCTACGGAGTATATGTAATGCCGAGTATAGCGTACACAGTGTACTTTCGTAAATTATAAACGCAACATTCTTGGGATGCACAACGTGGCATACATATAAATGAAACGTTAGACATTCAGTTTGTAAACTCAGTATCCTTTTGTTCAATATCCTTTTGTCCATATATTGATCTGGCAATCTGATTAAAATCTGATGTGGTGAAAGCGGCTAAATGCTTTATTTACCTCTATTTCCATCCTTTAGAGACGTTTGTTTTTGTTCCTAGTGATCGCCTTCCCATGGAACGAAAACAAATCATGTCATAAAACGATGGAAATAGAGGTAAATAAAGCATTTAGCCGCTTTCATCGCATCAGATTTTAATCAGATTGTAGATCTCGCGTCAAGTGCCTGTGCTATGACAGAACCTCACAGCCTAAAATTGATTATCAGGCATACAGAAGTTATTTTTACGAGTGATTCGATCGCCATATTTTCAAAAGCGACTGCGAATGAAGATACAGCAGAATAAACCGAATCACAAGAGAAAATAACTTCTGTGACCCTTTTCCATCCATATTGAGACCATGGAGTTCTTTTATTAGTACATATGTACACCAAAACGTAATAATTCAGAAAAGGACGAACATCATTGCGTAATGACGTAGCAAAATGTGGTGTTGTAGAAAGTGATGTGAGAGTGAATTATGTACAATATAAATTTGTATGTTTAGGATTATTTGTCAAATTCATATATTCATGTTATGAGATTGTTATGAGACCAAGGTATTATGTTGATGGATCAAGTCTGCTTAGGGTCTATAGTTTTTAAACATTAGAATCGTGTTACAGAAATCATCGTTACAGATAATGAAATTTAGCAGTGTCACCTACGAATGGTGAATGCAAGCTGTTTGTAAACCATATGTGTTGTTAGAGTGTGGTAAAGAAATCCATTCGTTCTTCTTCAATATGGGATGGTGTACTTCTTCGATTGATTAACAGTATAAAAATTGGCAATTGAGTTTTAAAAAATTCAGAATGATTTGAAGCATATGAAAATCTAAAAGAATTGAAAGTGTATCGAATAGTACAACATGTAACAGGATAAGAGACCATTATACAAGTCAAGTGTTCAACAAATAAAATGACAAAAACTCAATTGTAGAATTAATACAATCACTTACTGTGAAAGATAATCTCAATATAGAATTGAAAACATTCCTAAAAAATTAAGCTATCTTGACTAAAATACTTCTAGAAATTCAGATTAAGATAAATGTTTATTCAATTCTCTTGTGCGCACAGAGATAGAATATGATTATTTCCACATCAGCAGATATTAATATTAAACAAACATTTAGAAACTTTTCTTAATCCAATGTTTCATAATTGTCTGCAGCCATCTTACGTGCAATGACTCCTCCTCCGACTACGGCCAATGGAATGGAGACCCACCCCAGGATTATGGAATATCCAAACTTGTAGTCCAAGTCATGATCATCAATCATAGTCTTCAGCCCGTACCACAAAGTTCCAATTAAGACAAATATTCCTGAGATATGAACGATACACATTGTTAGTCGTAAGTAAGTAAGTAAGTATGTATGTATGTATGTATGTATGTATGTATGTATGTATGTACGTACGTACGTACGTACGTATGTATGTATGTATGTATGTATGTATGTATGTATGTATGTATGTACCATAGTATAGTATTGCGATTGACAGATTAAATTTACCAGTAGCCAATAAGGAACTGGCCATATCTTTTGTTTGTTTATGTACATTCGGATTAGTGTAATTAGTGTCTCTAGTTAAAAACTTGGCGAAAAAAAGTGCACTGTTTACGTTTGCCCAATAATATGCGTTATAATCCTTCTTACTAGATGATACGAAAAGCTTACAACCCTCTTCGGAATGACAAATGTGGGCTAGGCCCTTCGTTTTCACTCCGAAGTGGACTGTAACATGTGTATGTATGTATGTATGTATGTATGTACGCAAGTGTGGTATTTGTTACTCTGGATTACATATTACAGTAAAACACATACATGTATATATATAGTAATGTTGATATACCTGTCAAAGCTATGAAACATCCAGACACAATCCTGACTTTGTTCACAGTGTTCGTAATTACGGCGTAGACACCAAGGATCAAAGCACCTACACATACCAAACAAGCTGTGACCATGAATACACGGGTACAATTTACAAATGCTGAAAAAGATGTACATTAGTTGTAATTGAGAAATCTATATACATATTAAACGTCACGTGATATCAATCCATCAAACAAAGGTATAGTGAAATGGTTAATGACTATTCTATACACATTATTGTAATGCATATTATTATTGTTATATTCACTTGTGACTTCACAGAAAACTTGTTTTTATTAGCAAAACGCATTTCCCTGGGTCCGCCTCATGTAATAAATACATAAATTATAAATAATTTTTTTAAAATTATCTTTATTTATACTGGATAGTTCTTAAGGTTTATAAACAATTATCTCCCACGAAGTCCAGTGAGGGCCATCCCTAATGGTTTCACTGTTAATGCAGGTATCCGGGGAAAACCTACGTTGTTCGGTGAGTCAAACTGAACGACACTCTTCTTACTTACAGCGTTGTAAATTTTGAATGCGTTCGAACCCGTTCTCAATGGTAAGAGACAAGTAGTTTAACCTTTCGGCCACAGACAGACCTTAATAGACAACATGCACGGTAAGAGGTAATAACGGGGTTGTTCTCAACGCTGTTACGATTGTAGGCGAAAGTGCATGCCATCAGCGGTCATTGTAGGTTCCTCATATCTAGCTACGGCATTCAGAATGTCGATGTCTGGGAGGGCTCCTCCCCCCCCCCCCAACAGCCCACAACCACCCCCACCGCCACTACAACCCCATCAAGGAAAAGAGAGGGCAGTGTGGTAGGGTCAGTGGAGGCGTCGACATAAAAACAACGTTAAAATGAAACTAGATCTCTTCTGCCATAATTGAACTCGTTTAAAATGAAAATAGCTATGTTCTCTGAGCGGAATGGTAGAAACTCACCTTCGAGATCCTCCTTTAGTAAAGCCACACATACATGTATACCGGAGTCACTTGTCGTACACTCGCGCCATAACCCAGTGTTAAGAGATCCTCCGACAAGGTCAATTACAAACCAGTAATCGGTTGCTGTGCTGACGATGTAACAAATTGCAGCTACGGCAGAAACGGCTAGGCCCACAACCACTTGGATTCGTGACATACTTGGTGATATAGTTAAAGGTGTGCAAAATTTGCCCAGGACATAAAAATGAAACAAAGCCAAGACGGAATTTGCTAACTGAATTTGAAATGTTTCCTGGTGCGTTTAAATAGGTACCAGGGTGTGCTGGGCCAATAGTGGACTCCTTAGTACACCTGTAATGTGTTTGGCATGACGAGCTAATGAATCAATCCTCTGATATGTCGATGGTGGATTTTTGGTTTGGTATATACAGCTAGCCAGGTGGATACACGCTGGAAATTTTCGGTCAATTTGGGCAGCCTTTCGAGGGTGAACTTCTTATTGAAAGTGTATAATTGGGTATTTCCGGTCGGGATGCATAAAGTAGTTGTAGGATCTACTAGTCCTACATCTGTCACTCCCTGTCCGACCACTCAAGCTACTGCAGAGACGCGTTGTTATAAAGTTCTTTAATTGCTGTTCATTGTAGCGTCCTATAAGAACGCTGTATAACTGACAAATGAATAACGAACGAACGAACGAACGGTTCTACAAACGGAAAATACATTTCAATTATATTTATGCCGTCTAACAAATAGGCTTGGCTTGCTGTCTTTTGAAACGTGCTCGGCCACACCCAAACTGTGACGTGTAGGTCCAGCACATTGTTTCACAAGAATAGTGACTTCATTTTCACTTGAAATTTAAACGGAAAAAAAACTCGCCTTGGATAGTAGCGTCTTCAGGGGGACAAAGTAAGTTGGCCGCTGCTGTTGGCTGTAATGACAAACGACCTCCCACCAGGGAGCATAAACTAAACTTTACAAAACCTCTACATAGAGGTACAGACTAAAGCGGCCAATTTAAATATCACTTCAGTACAGGTGTACATATAAGAATCCAGCCAATCAGAGCAGCACTTACAGTGCTATACTGGTGATATTGTGCTCGGGCAAGGCGGCTAATGCTATAGCAGTGAAATAATGTTTTGAATACGAAATTTGAAGAAAGCTAATAATCGATACAATGCAAATATGGTCATGACATCGTATACTATTACGCGTGCTGGAAGGCTAGGAAAATCCGGGTTGATTTACAGGACCACGGAACTACCGACGTACCGATTTAGCTGTACTTGTCAGGACTATAGTATTACTGGGGAATCGTTGGGTTTTTGTTTCGACTTGTACCATCGTCATTATCGAGGGCGATACACATTGAAGTGTGTGTATGTGGGGCAAATGTCAATTGCTTGTTCATGCTAGGTTCTGCAGTTGTCTTCACTGGAGTAGGGAGGGTTATTTTTGTGTTTCCCCACAGTACAGATCTACAGACTGCATGGGCTGGACAAATACACACAGACACAGACACACACACACACACACACACACACACACACACACACACACAAAGAGAGAGACCGACGTGGGGGTATTAAGTGATGCGAGAGCTGACCAGAAACAATTCTTTCTTTTTTTCCTTTTTTTTGGCCTAAAATGTGACAGGACTTGATTTCTTCGTCAGAACTGGAGACTCACTGAAGAAGAGGGGCACATTCTCTTCTAAATATTTGGGTTATATATTTGATATTTGATAGTTGGTTCACGATATTAGTTATATATATATATATATATATATATATATATATATATAACTCGGTGAATATCAATCTCCTAAGACAGTGCTCTATACCGCAGTGGCAGAGCGCAAAACTATATATATATATATATATATATACATATAATTTCATTCTTCTTTCGCCAAGTAGAGTGCTCAATCAAAAATTGACATTTGATGTTCCTAAATTTTATGTTCTCGATAACATGTAGCAGATCTTCTTCAAACTTAATCATTTCATCAATCTGGGGTGGTGTTTTTCTTGATTTAAAGCCGTAGGTTTCCTTCTGCTTAGGTTTGGCCTCTGGATGAAGGTAGAAGAAGGCTTTCCATCTCATTCTTTTTATCACGCTTTCAGTTTTCTCGATTAATCTTTTTGTGTACTCACGGTCATCTGGTAGTGGGATATTCTTCATGGAGTATCGGAAGTTCACTCGTTCCATTATTGACAAAAGTAGGAGAGTGCTCAACAAGTAGGAGCAATTAAATACATATAATTTCATTCTTCTTTCGCCAAGTAGAGTGCTCAATCACCTTGGAGAGCTATCATACATAAAAATGAAGGAAGACGAGTCTGATATTACATAGTGGAATTACACTACGGACCGTTTCACCCGAAGGATCGTCAGGTGTAATAGTGTGGTTTAATAGTATTGGTTAGTTATACATCCTGCTTTAAGTACATAACTTATGTGTATTCACTGACGGCTGTGTGTACACAAAAAGATTGACAACAAAGGTTACGTATTATTAAGTAAGAACTTGTTAGCGTGCCGGCATTTACTGATTAATTCAGTTCTGCTGTTCAAGTTCGTTGATTTGTCGGCAGTTATAATAAAATATTTTTCCCAGAGGCATAGTTGACATCGTTTGGTAACGTTAGAGTATGAGGAAGCCTGCTTGAGAACTGACCAGTGTACGTCGTAATTAATGTTGTTGTCTTTTAGGTGCCAAATGTATTTACTGAGTGCAGTGTCTTTCTTCTTGTGATCAAGTTTAAATGAAGACTTGTGGTTGTTAAACCTGCTTTTGAATTCTGTGTCACTAACGCCTATGTATGATTTGTGATCTTGGTTAGTGGTGACTGTTGCTTTGTAAACAACGCTTTTCATGAGGCATTTTCCTGCGAGAGGGCACTCCTTTGGTTTTCTGCAGTTACAGGTATTTTGTTGTGTTTGCTTGGCTTTTGAAAGTATGGCTTTATTATGACCGCTGATTAATTTACCCATGTTGTCCATACAACTATAGCTCACTTTAGTATTATTACGGTTGAAGATTTTATGCAGTACACTGGATATGGGGAAATGCTTGTCGATGAGGTTGAGAAATTTTCTACCGATGTTTGTTGAAACGTGTTTACTGTAAGGTGGGTTAAACCAAGTTATATTACGGCTGCGATTCCGCTTGCGTTGAGTGTGTCTTGTTTGGTCAAATTTGAGGGTGTGATTATATCCTGCTTCATTGAGTGCATCTTGGTAGGATGATGTAGTGGCGTCGAATAGTTGTTCATCACTGGACGTGCTTATATATATATATATATATATATATATATATATATATATATATATATATATATATATATATATATATATATATATATATATATGCGATGCAAAACTTATCAGATTTATAGAAAAATATCTATATAAAGTTCACTCTGACTCCTATTCGTACCGTACAGTACTGCGACTGTATTCCAAACGACCTCCATTCGTTCTACCTTGGACCTTGTTTAGAATTATTATCAGACAGTGGTGACCACTTGGTGGCGCTTTTCTGATATCGTTGTGTTTCATTGCTTCAGCGGGGTCAATACTTTGCAGCAAGACTCCACTTGTGAATTCATTGAAGTTGGTAACCACCGAATATCTGATTAATCAGCGGTAGATATACTATAAAGTTTCACTTGTTATTTTCACGAGAATCTGATGTCCACAACCACCATGAATGATCTCTACTACTACTAGTAGTAGTACTAGTACTACGTCCATTCACACACGTCCAGAGATTTGTAGTACTTTTTACATGTTGTATAGTTCTCCTCACACACGGTGTACGTGACGCAAATCTTCCGGAAATGGGGAGAGGCATTGCCATGTCTTCCGAGGAGGTTTTGACTTGAGTATGCGGAGTCAAATTTATTCCATATAAATTTGCTCGGTATAACGCTGTCCTCAGTCAGAGATCCAAGTGTCTCAAACTTGCGATTAAAGTACCGATGCCGATACTTTTGAAGTCGGCAAAATTTTGTGGGGCCCGTTTTGGTCACAATTATGTAGAAATAATAAAACTACTGCTGTAATTAATATAATGTATTCCCCAAATTAGTTCAATGTGCTAGAATTAGTTTAATGTAGTGTAGAATTATTTTCTATAATGGCTGCAATTAATATTATGCACTCCTTAAATTAATTGAATTTGTTTTCAGTTAATTTCATGTAGACTAGAATCAATTTTTATAGTAACTGCAATTAATGTTATGTATTCCTTGAATTAATTAAATGTGTTTTGATTAATTTTATGTAGTGGACTTATTTTTATGTAGCCTAGAATTAATTTTATGTATTCCTTGAATCAGTTTTTATGGTTGCTGCAATTAATATTATGTATTCCTTGAATTAATTAAAAGTGTTTTCAATTAATTTTACGCACTGGACTTAATTTTATGTAGTTTAGAATTAAATGTATTCCTTGACTTAATTTTATGTATTTCTTTTAATTAATTTCATGTCGTCTAAAATTAATTAAATGTGTTTTCGATTAATTTTATGTACTCCTGGAATTAATTTTATGTAGTCTAGAATTAATTTTACCAGTATCTCGAATTAATTTTATGTTTATCTTGAATTAATTTTATGTGTCTTGGAATTGTATCGCCCCACAATGCAGTACTGTCCAAGTAAACGCACTCGGCCTTGATTGGTGGAAAAGTACTTTGACAAAGGACTGCGAGTATTCCTTACACAAGATATTTTGCAAGAAATTGTATCCACTGACATAGCCAAGAATCATTATGCTCATCACATTCAAAGAAGTATTGAGAAACTTGGAATGCTATCAGCCCCCTAAGCAGTTCCCAATATTAGCACATCTCTTAAGATCAGATGCTCAGCACAAAATCACCGTTCCAAGCCTGCTGCAACTTTTGAAGCTAAAGTTGTCAGAAGAAGGAAGCAATGCAGCCATCTGTGAGAAAGAGGTGTACCAGTTATTTGTGCGATATGTGAGAGAGGTGGCAAGTGGAAGGAGGTCTTGTGGAGAAAAGAAACTAGAACTAGAGCACATTGTAGAGTTTGCAACAATTGCATGTGCAGAACCAGTGTTAGGCTTTATTATGCCACCTTCAATTGAATTTGTCTTTCCAACTGCAGTAATTGTCAAAGAGGCAAATTCTGCTGATGAATACAGTTCACCTGTGACTGTAGGAGGTTTCACACCCACTGCTCATACCTGTGGCAATGTCCTGCAGTTACCAAGGCCTACAAAGGAGTTATCTCTTCCTTGAGTGGAAAGGTTATATTCAATATATGACATTGCTTTTTCACAGACTTTTTTGGTGTTAATTTGGTGTTGATATTGCATTGTACTTATATCACATATCTCTAGAAACAAGACAGATTGGTGTATGTATGAATGCAAGTAATACACATAATTAATCTAATTTTGTTGTATGTATTAATTATGCAAGCTTGCAATTTTTAGAACTCCCATATGACTTATTAGTCTAATAATAAATAATAAATAATAAACATTTATATAGCGCCATATATCCATGACAGTGCTCATAGGCGCTGTACATTTGAAATAAACCAAAAGGTACTGCACGGGGAAAAAAATTACAAGTATGGCTGACTAAGGTAAAAACTAAAAAAAAAAAAAAAAAAAAAAAAAAAAAGTACCAGTGCTGACAATCTCCTTTTAGGTTTTTCACCTAGCCCAGTTGAACCAATAGAAGCAAAATGTTTCAAGTTATCACCATATTTCTAGTCTAGCTATTAAGGGCAAAACTGAACATTAAAGACAAATAGAGTGTGAATGTGCAAGGAAAAATCACTTACTGACAACTGAAAAAGTTTGATGTTCCTTTACCCAAAAGCAGTCTGTGGTTATCTTGCTGCAAGGTCTTTTCATATATATATATATATATATATATATATATATATATATATATATATATATATATATATATATATATATATATCATCATCATAAACAAATAAAGTGTGAGTCTATTTCATAAATTAGGCTATTAAAATGCATTGAAATCACAACTTCTCAGGTGAACACTTGGGGGATATACATATATATCATCATAAACAAATACAATGAGTCTATTTCATTAATTAGACTATTAAAATGCATTGAAATGCAGTGCAACAAGATGATAAAAAATCACAACTTCTCAGTTGAACACTTGGGGAATATTGTTAAAGGAACTAAATCATGTGCATTTAGCTTCTCAGTAATAAACAAGGGTGTTATTTAGTCCTTTGGGTCAATACACACATTGCATTAAAACAGTTGTATCAATAGTTTAGTGGATTTATTAGAGAATACAGTTATAAATGTTACACTTGTTGGCCTTTGCTTCCCTTTCGGTTCTTGTTTCATAGTTTTACTGCAGGGTGTTATTTCATTTTATACGAATCAAAGATGACTATACAATTTGTTAAGAAATTAAAGTTTAACATATTTTGGCGTTTTGTATTACATGACAGATGTTTCCCATATGAGACAGACTTTTTATGAGGGGAACCTCTTTAGTTTTGTTCAGCCTGTATAATATAAAAGACAATATTGAAAAATGGTAGTTCAGTTAGAGGGATGTTAAATCAAATGTGTAAACAGCATCAGCAATAAAGCACAAATGGAAAGTGTTTCATTGTTATTAACTCAGTCACCACCTTATCAATGTTGACAACTATATCACCATTTCAGTGTGAAACCGTATTGATATTTTGTTTTGAAATAAAATAATGTGTTGTATTCAGTGGAGTATTGCTTTTGCATTTCATAAATGTTTGCTGATTGGAATAACAACGCATTTCCTTCGGCTTTAGAAGTAGGGTACTCATTCTTAGGAAGTCCCAGAGGAAATAAAGTACAACTTCATTTTAGAATTGTGAGGGCGCCCTCACTGGTAATGGCAATTGGGTGGGTTTCCTAGCTTATGTCTAGTCTATCCACAGACTCAGAGAGAAATTCTTTTAACACTCCCTATTCACTCTCCCTGGTTGTCCTACAATTCATTTATCTGTGGTGGAACCATTAATTCCATCAGTCTGTATTTAGACAAAGTTATATATATTTATATCCAGATATTCAGAAGAAAAACACGAACTGCTGATTTCAGTCAATTATTCCCTAGGCCAACCCATTTTACACACACACATATACACAGTGTACATACATACATACATACATACATACATACATACATGCATACATGCATACATACATACATACATACATACATACATACATACATACATACATACACACACACACACACACACACATATACATACATACATACATACATACATACATACATACATACATACATACATACATACATAGGTACAAGTACATCAGTGCACAATGAACCGCCTCCTTCCAATGTCGGGGGTTAGAGGGCCTTCTGTACCGTTTCATGTTATGGTTCCATGAATTGCATCTAATTCATCGTCAGTTATATCTAAATAAGTAACCTTCAAACGTTTCACTCAAACCAAATTCCTTTCGTCTTCGTTGAATAGTCGAAACACTCACTTGAAGCATATCAGCATTTTTCTGCCATGGGAAGAAGAGGGAACGCAAGTGTTCCAATTGGTCTTTTGAAATTTTCAAGCGCCTTCGTCCAGATCCAAGTTGTATCGATGTTACGACTGTAGCAAATGGATAAGTATCCAAGCTACAGCAACCAGAATTTTCCCTTAGTTCTATCTCAGCTGATAGCATGTTGCTCAAATAAGTCAAAGATTGATGTAAACTCTGCACTGCTACTTGTATAATGTGGGAAGGTAGTCTCGTTGGATTGGGCCCTCCTCTCGCTAAGTCATCCAAAAGCAAAGACAAAGTCCGTGCGGCATCAAACATCAACTTAGCTTCATATAGATCGTCTGTCGATCCTAAATTCAGGGGAGACAGAAAACTCGAACAACTGATTTTAGATTGAGCAAAAATTGGTAGAATCCTCCTTGATTCCTTTCTCGAATGACAACCTGCCGAGCACCACTGCGGGCCGCCATTTTGAATAAGAAATCTCGCAAAGTATTGTAGGGGCAAAATTAATTCGCGCAAAGGATTGTAGGCAGTGTGTGAACTTAAGGGAAAATGACTACTGGTCATAAGGACCGACATGTAGCAAATACTGCTGGTCCTTAAGGAAAACTGCTGGTCCATACTCAATGCAGTTCACGTTCACGACCTATATTTATATACCCTCCATTTACAGATTAAATGATTTTGAACTTTAATATGATACAACATATCTTTAGATATACTAAAGTAAAAGAGAGTACAACGAATTGTTCACTATCCACTATTATTTCATAAAATTTCCACTCACAGAGTCAACAAATAACTTGGAAGTAAATTTTGATTCACTATCAAGTAATATTTGACTCTATGAGTAGAGATTTTCATTTGTAACTATGAACCCAGAGACTATGAATATTCATTCTCGCATAATCTGTTCCTATAGACTATAGTGGTCTGAGACTGAATGTATTCATTACACCATAGAAATACATATCCATAGATTGTAGATAATATGGGTGAATGAATCATTAAATATGCATTATCTGCAATCTCTAAGAGATCACAGTCCTCTCCTTCCTCTCTGTACGATTCACTAAATTCCGAATCACATATCCAAAGTCAGATTCATCGTCTGTGGCAACAGCTGATGTAGCTTTCCAACTCTTAGCGAACGTAGACCCACAACTTTATCATGGCAGAAAGTTTTGTCGCATAACTATCCCTCTTGAAAACTGTGTATTCACTTTATTTCAATTTCCATCCACAAAAGTGACACGGAGCGGTTTCGTCTTCCTTCAAATATGTATACCATACAGTGGTGTATTGAGTATCGTCTCTGACTCGACTCTTTGTGAAAGAAATCTGACCATGATGACGAGAACTATGGCTAAACATGTCTTACAATGCAAGTTTTTTTTGACGTGGGAGCGTGATATGGTAACTGTACTATAATGTGTCATCCACTATATGTACCCGTGTTTGGCATGATGCAGTAATTTTCCAGATAAAACAATGGCAACAAAAATGCAACATTTCTAAGTTTATACGTTGATTACAACATGACAGGACAAACATTATCATATTAATCAAATTGAAAGCAATCAGACTACGCATTTTTTTACTGTTTTACAAAAAAAAACTATCGTACTGAAGATATTTTACGAAGTGTACCTGCCTTCTTTATTAGTTAAAACGCCATTTTCAGAGTAGTTTATATGTTTTCCGTCAGTTTGTTTTGATCATGGCCACACACGTGGGGAACTCCGGTAAATTGATCGGGAAACCCGCTAACATTTACCGGCTTTAATACCAGCCTTTAAAAACAGTGTCTGTTTAAATTCGTCTTCTTCTTCGGAAGCTCATTGCTGCCTTCTAAATATCGCCACATACTTTATAAATACAAGGTGGAACTGTCTCAAACACGTTAAAAGTTTCATACACTTAGAACAGTAAACTTTACAACAATTACTATATCATGGTGGGAAAAGACGCATGCGCTGAATGCGTAAAATGGGTCTGAATGTCTAACTTAGACGTTCTGATTAGTCAAGACACAAATAATTGGAGAAATTCGGTCAATCATGTGTTTGCTAACATAATTTCATAAAGTAAATGCTGTATGCTACGTCATATGTAGACATGATATCAACATTGACAACAACACGTAGCGAGCTAGCTCTGTGTCGCTTGACTTGAACGAGATGATGTCGAGAGTATAATAGGTAACACAAAATCAGATTCATGTAGGTGAAATTGGATATATCTTTGAATAAATGTTATTATTTACTCCAAATTTCAGTCGGTCATAAGGACCGATACGTTGTTGTAATTCTGAAAAACTGTCAGTCCGAACGGAAATCTGTTGGTCTCGGGCCGAAGGACCGGCGTTAATTTCGCACGCTGATTGTAGGGGCAAAATTAATTCGACACATACACAAACACTATACGAAAAGTCATATTTGACCATATCTTTCCACCGGGGTAAATCTTTAGCAGAGGATGTGTTAATGTGGTGAGTATGAGACGAAGTTCCACCTTTGACTTAATTTACCCCCGGTGATCTCTCACCTGGGGGTTGTAGACAGTCAAAAGTGGTACTGCGTCTCGTGCTACCCCTTGACAGAGATGGTGATTAGGTGGGTCACAGGTAGGATAAAGGTTGGGTAAAGGTGGGTAAATTTGACTTTTCGTATAGTGAAAATTACTTCAGGACATACACAAAATTAATTCGGGACATAAATAAAAATAATTCGGCACATACATAAAAATAATTCGGCACATACATAAAATTAATTCGGGACATACATAAAATTAATTCTAGACTACATGAAATTAATTCCAGGAATACATCAAATTAATTCTAGACTACATAAAATTAAGACCGGTACATAAAATTAATCGAAAACACATTTAATTAATTCAAGGAATACATAATATTAATTGCAGCAACCATAAAAACTAATTCAAGGAATACATAAAATTAATTCTAGACTACATAAAATAAGTCCAGTACATAAAATTAATGAAAACAATTTTACATAAAATAAGTCCAGTACATAAAATTAATGAAAACATTTTTAATTAATTCAAGGAATACATAATATTAATTGCAGTTACTATAAAAATTGATTCTAGTCTACATGAAATTAATTGAAACACGTTTCATTAATTTAAGGAGTACATAATATTAATTGCAGGCATTATAAAAATTAATTCTAGACTATATTAAACTAATTCTAGCACATTGAAATAATTTGGGGAATACATGATATTAATTACAGCAGTATTTTTATTATTTCTACATAATTGTGACCAGAACGGGCCCCCATAAATTTCTCCATGTAAAATATGTAAAGTTGTTAATAAATCGGCGTACCTCTCCCCCAAACTTCAAAGGCAACTTACAATTTCCACTCATTTTTTTTCAACTGCACAGCTCAAGAAAGTCGAATTTTGTCTTATTAACTTGACTTCCGGGTCGTGAATGACAATAAGATGCTGCGACTTGATTTTTACAATTTGATCCAAGTGCGTCTGTCCATAGATTGGTGGAGGTCTATGGTCTATCTTATAAGTTCGGGCTTGTCAGTGAACGATGGCCTGCTATATCTTTATTTGTTCACATTTTTTAAACCTCTTGGATCACTGACCATAGATCCTACACGAGTGTAGGGTCTATGCTCTAACTGAGAACGTAGTCATACTAACAAACTATATCTGACTCCGTACTCAAGTCAGAGCCTCTTCGGACTACCGGTAAAATCCATGCTAATAGAGTCGGTTTTCACCTGAATGTAGATAGGCAATGATTGTAGCTATTTGTACACCCACTCTATCAGCTCATGGAACCTGTAAGTGTTTCTTCCGGGGGAGGGGTGTCATAGTGTTTGGAAATTGGTAGTACATTTATTGGTGTCATGGGGGTGGGGGGTGGGGTGGATTATATATTGTGATTTAGATTGTGATGAACAACTTATTTCCTCAATGTGATGACTGTGTCTCCAAACGGGCTTTTCTTGGCCCCATTTCTTACTTCGTTCTTAAACAGATTATCGCTAAATCAGTTAATAAACAACATGCAAATATAAAAGTATCGAACACAAAGAAAATGTAGCAATGCTATGAAGATATTTGTTATTTCTTAATACGAACGATAAAAAGTGGTACTAATAGCATGAGGCAAATTATAAAATGTACAGTAATATCTTGCAAAATAGACAAGAGTGCTGTAGAAGCTTAATTATCATGGTTCAGAAATGTCATCGCGCCGGATAATGAAATATACCAGTGTAACTAATTTTTAGGCAAGGTTGAAGAACCTTAAATCCTACTTTTTTAGATTGTGCATTGTGAACCATTGCTCATTTGAAATGTCAGAAACAAAAAGGATAGTGATATTACAGATAGGGATGCTAGGATAGGTTGCTATTTCACCTCACAGTTATTACAACATCTCTCATTCGTCTAAATAGAAGTACATGACCTTCGTTCATGAATAAATATCACTATACGAAAAGTCATATTTGACCGTATCTTTTAATCCCTGGTAAACCTTGACAAGAGGATGTGTAAAAGTGGCGGGTATATGAGACAAAGTTCCACCTTTTACATAATATACCCACGGTCATCACTCCATGGGGTTACTGTAGACAGTCAAAAGTGGCGATGGGGTTTTGATGGGTCACAGTAGGCTAAAGGTTGAGAAATAGTGGGTAAATTAGACTTTTAGTGTAGTGTATGTAACCAGCCATTTGCCTACGAATGGTGAATGCAAACTGTTTACCATAATTTGTTGTGTTGTATAGTGTGGTAAAGAATGCGTTCGTTCTTCTTCAATATAGGATGGTATACTCCTTCGTTTGATTGAGCTTTATTATAACACTATAAAAATTGGCAATTAGTTCAGAATTTTTTAGAATGATTTGAAACACATGAAAATCTAGAAGAATTGAAAATGTATCGAATTGTACAACTTGTAACAGAATAAGAGATCATTATACAGATCAAGTTTTCAACAAATAAAATGACACAATAGAAAAACTGCAATCCAGACTGAGCATGCTCAAACGCAAAGGACTATGGGATTATCTGTGGTTATCGTAATACCGAATCTGGAGCGACTTATAAAATTAACCTCCCACAATTATCAGGGTAACTCTAAACTGATTATTTGTGGTTACAAACAATATATCAACATTGTTTACAATACTAATCGACTAGTATGTATTATCACATTTCCCATGCTGCAACATTCAACATGGTGGGTTTGCAAATTCCCTATTGAAGAATTAATACACTCATTTACTTTGAAAGATAATCTTAATAATATAAAATTGAAAATATTCCTCAAAAATTAAGCTATCTTGGTTAATACGTCCAGAAATTAAGATAAACGCTTCTTTAACTATCTGTTGTGCACACAGAGACATTGTGTATGATCATTTTCATGCAAGCAATATCAGCGATATTAATGTTAAACAAACATTTAGAAACTTTTATTAATTTATAGATTGATAATTTTCTACAGCCATCTTATTAAGCGCAATGAGTCCTCCTCCGACTACGGCCAATGGAATGGAGATCCAGCCCAGGATTATGGAATATCCAAACTTGTAGTCCAAGTCACTGGCATCATTCTTAGTCTTCAGCCCGTACCACAAAGTTCCAATTAAGACAACCATTCCTGAGATATGAACGATACACATTGTTAGTGGTATGTATGTATGTATGTATGTATGTATGTATGTATGTATGTACGTATGTGTGTGTGTATGTATGTATGTATGTATGTATGTATGTATGTATGTATGTATGTATGTATGTATGTATGTATGTATGTATGTGTGTATGTGTGTATGTATGTATGTATGTATGTATGTATGTATGTATGTATGTATGTATATATGTGTGTATGTATGCATGCATGCATATAAGTATGTATGTATGTATGTATGTATGTATGTATGTATGTATGTACATATGTATGTATGTGTGTATGTGTGTATGCATGTATGTATGTATGTGTGTATGTATGTATATGTGTGTATGTGTGTATGCATGCATGTATGTAAGTATGTATGTATGTATGTACTAGTATTATGTATGTATGTATGTATGTATGTATGTATGTATGTATGTATGTGTGTGTACCATAGTATAGTATTGTGATTGACAGGAGATTAGATTTACCAGTAGCCAATAAAGAACTGGCCATATCTTTTGTTTGTGAAATGTTTGCGTATGTCTTACATATTACAATAGAAAACATACATGTATATATGGTAATGTTGATATACCTGTTAAAGCAATGGAACATCCAGACAAAATCCTGGCCTTGTTAACAGTGTTCGTAATTACGGTGTAAATACCAAGGATCAAAGCACTTCCACATACCAAACAAGCTATGACCATGAATGCGCGTGAACCATAGACATATGCTGAAAAAGATGTAAATTAGTTGTAATTGAAAAATCTATACACATATTAAACGTCACGTGATATCAATCCATCAAACAAAGGTATAGTGACATGGTTAATGACTACTCTATGCAAATTATTGTAATGCATATTATTTTTGCTGTATTCACTTGTGAATTCACAGAAAACTTGTTTTTGTGATCTCTATTTATACTGGATAGTTCTTTAGGATTATAAACACTTATCTCCCAAGAAGTCCAGTGAGGGCCATCCCTAATGGTTTCACTGTTAATGCAGGTATCCGGGGGAAACCTACGTTTTAGTCAAACTGAACGACACTCTTCTTACTTACAAGGTTGTAAATTTTGGATGTGTTCGAACCCGGTCTCAGGGGTAAGAGACAAGTGGTTTAACCTCTCGGCCACAGACAGACCTTAATAGGCAACATGCACGGTAAGAGGTAATAACGGGGTTGTTCTCAACACTGTTACGATTGTAGGCGAAAGTGCATGTCATCAGCGGTCATTGTAGGGTCCTCATATCTAGCTCCGACATTCAGTAATGTCGATGTGACGGCTGTGGAGGAAATAGCTTCTACTATAGAAAATGACCCTCTACGATTCCATTGGTCTAACATTAGTGCCAATGGCGTTGTAGCACAATTGTATTTGGCTTTTGCTCATCATTTTTGGAATTTTTAGTAACTTGCCTACCCTTCTCACGCTTCATCTTTGCAATATAAACATCATTCAGCTGTTGCTATGAGAGTGGTCCTGTTGCTAGGTATATTTGCATACATCTTTTGAAACTTTAGACACTTACCCACCCATCCCTCTTGGTATCTTTGTAATATACATCGTTTCATTGTTGCTAAGGGCGTGGTCACGGTTGCTAGGGCCAATTGTGTCGAGATATTTTCAACAATAACTGCAGAATAACACCTCCAGAATTATCCCCGACAAGTTTCAACCCATTCCCCAAGAACCCCGCCACCAAATTTCAGCCCAATCTGGTCAGTAGCATCATTTTGAGGTAATCTAACTGGGCTGGGATATTTCAGAAAGCTACATGCCTAATTTGCATATCTCTGATGGAATCATCATGTCATGAACAATTCTTACGAAAAACTCCACTAAGATGTTCCATCATATTTCAACCCAATCAGCTCAATAATTATGAAATTTTAGATTTTTGACCAAAAAGCCATTTTTAGACGAGAAAACTGGGGTTGTGTTTACATGTTTTTGTATGTACGTTCGTACAACATTGCTCATTCCAGATCTCATGGTACCTCGGTATCATCACATCATTTTGAGGTAATCTAACTGGGCTGGGATATTTCAGAAAGCTACATGCCTAATTTGCATATCTCTGATAAGATCATCATGTCATGAACAATTCTTACGAAAAACACCCTAAAGAAAGTTCCAACCAAATTTCAGCCTAATCTGCTGAGTAGTTTAGGAGTTTAAGTTTTTTGACCAAAAATCACATTTTTGACCCAAATCACACACCATGGTAAGATCATTTTGATTTGATCAATTTCCCATCTAGACACTTAAGGTAATATACCCCCGAAATATCATGGCAATCGGTCCAGTGTTTTTTTTTTTTGCTTTAACTGTTCCAGTGTTTTTTTTTTTACTTTAGCCTGGGATGGCTCCTTCCCCCAACACCCTCACCCCCACCCCCTCCGCCACTCCACCCCAAAAAAGGGAAAAGAGAGGGGAGCGTGGTAGGGTCGGTGGACGCGTCGACATAAAACAGACAGACAGATAGACAGACACAGACAGACAGACAGACAGACAGGCAGACAGACAGACAAACAGACAGACAGACACTTTGCCTTGCCTATAGCGCTACTTAATATTATGCATTCAGTTGTGGTAAAAATTGGCCCTCCCTCAATTCCATTTTCTAAACATGACCCTCTCACTCGGGATTAAGCTTACAATATTTCATTAGCATACATAGATAGTTTAAAATGCTGTCAGAAGCCCGGGGGTACTCTGATAGAAAGGTATACGGGTATACGCAACCTAAATGAATCAATTTTTCACGAAAAAATCCCTACATATGGATTAACTTTTTATATGAAATTTTTAGGAGTGTGTACTTCGCCCACCGACCCCCCTCCCCCCCCCCCACCGTGGTCAGACGACAAGTGAGCCGCGAGTCTGAAACTAACATATCATTAGCAAAACTACGTGCCCACTGCTATTTTGATGTTATGAGCTCGAGGTTTAGATACAATAAGTAGGTACACTTGTATTTATTTTACGTTTAATAATTGCCAGTTTACTCACTGGATGTCCGCTATATAGTAAATCACTTTACTATACCCATCCATTAAGTGCAGCGGAGTCACAGAATCAGATAGACGGTAAATATATTAATGCTGAACAGAAACTAACGTTGAACTTAAAATTCCGCCCCACCCCAACTCGGGAGATCGATTGTAAGCCGCCGTGATGCTAAATTCCCTAACTCATTTAGACTAATTTCTACTCCCCACCCCATACTAAAATCTAGTTTTAATCCTACATCAAGTTGAGCTATCGATGTCGCCGTTAAGTCGGTTAGAGGTCGATAAGGCCAAAAAAGGGAGAATTGTTTCTGGTCAGGACAGTTTGTCGAAACTGGTGCGACGATGCGATTTTTTTTATTCTCAACAAACTAATCACTCAGTCTACCATTTATGGCAGTTACTGTTCTTTTTATTTAGTTCTTTAGAGCAAGTGTTTATGTGGAGCAGATATCATTTGCTTATCCATGTTCAAGTTGTCTCTGCAGTTGTCTTCTCTGATTTGAGAAGTATTGAGGGTTATTTTTGTGTTTCCCAACGGATCTGCAGCCTGCGTGGGCTGGACAAACACACACAGTGATAAGCTTGGTTCCGCTTCTCGACACCAAAACTAAACACGAAAATCTCTGGTATGGACGTTTACCCTGTACTCAAAATCGTCGATCGACGTCGGTTTGAGGATGGGTGTGTACCCATCATAACATCTGAATGTCCCGAGCTGGAGTTTATGTAGTCTAGTTCCCGGTGACCATGGTGTGACGATAACGTAGTGTAAAATCGGAACACGACAAGAACAGTGTGTAAAATAATAGCGATTACAGGTCTGTTCCGGCTTCGCCAAGTTCTACTTTTCGGTTGCACTAGGCGGAGAGCTAACTCAGCATACGGCGTTTGTGAGTGTTTTAGCCTGGGATGGCTCCTTCCCCCAACACCCCACTCTCACCCCCACTCCAACCCCAAAAAGGAAAAGAGAGGGGAGCGTGGTAGGGTCGGTGAACGCGTCGACATAAAAACAACGTTAAAATGAAACTAGATCTCTTCTGCCATAATTAAACTCGTTCAAAATGAAAATAGCTATGTTCTCTGAGCGGAATGGTAGCAACTCACCTTTGAGATCCTCATGTCCTAAATCCACACATGCATGTATACCGGAGTCACTTGTCGTACACATTCGCCATAACCCAGCGTTAGCAGATCCTCCGACAATGTCAATTACAAACCAGTAATCGGTTGCTGTGCTAACGATGTAAAAAATTGCAGCTACGGCAGAAACGGCTAGGCCCACAACCACTGGGATTCGTGACATACTTGGTGATAGTTAAAGGTGTGTAAAATTTGCCAGGACATAAAATGAAACAAAGCCAAGACGGAATTTGCTAACTGAATTTGAAATGTTTCCTGGTGCGTTTAAATTGGTACCAGGGTGTGCTGGGCCAATAGCGGACTCCTCAGTACACTTGTAATGTGTTTGACAAGACTAGCTAACTGAATCAATCATCTGATATGTCGATGGTGGATTTTTGGTTTGTTATATACATGTACAGCTGGCCAGGGGGATGGATACATGTAGTGTTCCCCATTTTATAAATGCTGTTGAATATAATCATATCCTGAGAGACAGATAGCTAGCGATTAGATTCATGCATTTTGCTTTTTGTAAATTTAACATACATGTACACTTTACAACAAGTCATATTACCAAGGGTAAATCTTGGGCAGTGGATGTGTAAATGTGGCGAGTATGAGACGAAGTTCCACCTTTATTGACTTAATTTACCCCGAGTGATCTCTCACACCTGGGGGCTGTAGACAGTCAGACGATGGACAGAGATGATGGTTAGGTGGGTCACAGGTAGCGTAAAGGTTGGGTAAAGGTGGGTAATGATTTGATTTTTCCTATAGTGGAGGTTTAATTACGAGGTGCCGAATGTAGAATAATTGATTAGCACGTGCTATGGTAAGTGTCGCACATATATAAAGGTAAATGATGCATGCATGCGAGTAATTCACACATATATAATGTCCAATGATGCACGTACGAAAGTCAATGACACACACAAAATACAAACTATGCACAGTGTGAATATAAATGACACATAAGGCATAAAACATTGTGTGGTTCCGATTACATTTAATTTTAAAATAGGTGGGGTAGGTAGATTTTTTATTTTAATTTTATTATATTTGTTTTCATGTGTGTGTCTATTTCAGGTTTTCCATTGTTTTCCAAATGGTCTATGTGTTGTTTATTTCTTCCTATCAGATGTACAGCCATTACAGATTGGAAGAATAGTTTTTAAGTTAATGTCAGTTTCAAGGTCCAAACCAAAGGTGTCAAGTGTGGTTAAACGTCATGGTGAGCGAAGAATGAATGGTGCATGTCAGTAGTAATCCATCATAGATTGACAGGCTGTCGTCATCGTTTATTAATACATTTGATGCAGCTGTTTTGACTATCACGGGAATTTAGCACATAATAATGATATGCAAATGGCTAACTCCTCCTCCAATCTGTTGAAACTAAGATCACATGAGGACGCGATGATGTCATCAAGTTTATATGAGCCCTGTGGGAGGGAGCACAGAATTATGTGCAATTGTTGGAGACCTTGACTAGACTGGAAAAGTGTAATGAAGTTCTCCATACATAATACACTGTCCTGTTTGGAACTAGACTACCGATTTTGCACAGATGATAAAATATTTATTTGATAAAAATATTCAAATGATGCAGGTATGAAAATAAATGACAAAGACATAAGAATCATAACAACATTAACAATGTCCGCTCATGGAATGGCGACTTACGGCCGCAAACGCAATTCAGAAAAGCTACAGGGTACTCACACATACAACTATCCCAGTCCAAAAAACTAATTGGGAGTACAATAGAAATGATGGACTTTTACCCGGTGCGTTATGGAGGGTGCAGTAAAAGAGGCCGTGGTTTGCTAAGATGATCAAGTGAACTCAACAGCCAGCCATAGCATCAACAGAAAACATTGACAGATGCATGCACTGAGTGAATAAGAAGGGGAGATTCAAAACACCCGTGCAAAAGTTACTTGTGTCATATAAATCTACTAAGATAACCAATATTTGACGGGGTTATAATTAAAGAGTATAAAGTAAGAACGGGGAAAGAGTCGTTGAAAATTTACGTTAAGGGCTGATAAACAGGCACTGTACAGAGTATTACTAGTAGTGGTGGTAGTAGTATGGGTGCCACGAATGCAGTCGTAATTATATACGTTCAGCCCAGGTTTAGTTCCTTGTAAAATCAAGAGTATTGTAAACAATACTTGGAATTCAGTTTATCACGAGTGAACTCGCATGAATCAGCCAATCCCGGCTTGTTGTAAGCATGGATCTATTATTGAGAGCACAGCGTTGTATTTAATGCAACGTTATTGGTACAAACTCACGTATCGGACGCCCGGACGCTCTCACAAACCCTGTTTGACACTTCGAGGCAAGATTTATTGATCCTTATTTTCAGTTCATGTGTCATTCCAATCTTGTCCGTAGGATAACAAAAATCAAATCAAATTTCAGCAACAAAAACCCAACTTGGCAAAATCTGTTTTCAGTGTACGTACTACAACTAATAATTGTCAAGAAACAACACTTTTTTGGCCTAAAGTGTGACAGAACTTGATTTCTTTGACAGAACTGGAGACCCACCGATGAAGAGGGCGCATTCTCTTCTAAATATTTGGGTTATATATTTGGTTCACGATATTAGTTATATATATATATATATATATATATATATATATATATATATATATATATATATATATATATATATATATATATATATATATATATTACGCTATTACGCTTTGCCACTGCGGTATAGAGCACTGTCTTAGCAGATTGTCACTCACCGATATATATATATATATATATATATATATATATATATATATATATATATATATATATATATATATATATATATATATGTATATATATATACATATATATATATATATATATATATATATATATATATATATATTTATATATATTTATGAAATGCAAAACTTATCAGACTTATTGAAAAATATCTATATAAATTTCACTGTAACTTGTATTCGTACCGTACAGAACTACGTTTGCAAGATATGTACGCATCATAATATTTCAAACTACATCCATTCGTTCTACCGGGGGATGGAAATTTATTGGTGGGGTGGGGGTTGATTATATATCTGATTTAGGTTGTGATGAACAATTTATTTCCTCAATGTGATGGCTGTGTCTCCAAACTGACTTTTTTGACCCCATTTCTTACTTCGTTCTTCAACAGATTATCACTAATTCAGTTAATAAACAACATGCAAATATAAAAGTATCAAACACAAAGAAAATGTAGCAATGTTATGAAGATATTTATTATTTCTTGATACGAACGATAAAAAGTGGTACTAATAGCATTAAGCAAATCATAAAATTTAAATCAATATTTGGCCAAATAGAGACGAGTGTTGTGCGTACATTTTTAGATTGTGCATTGTGAACCATTGCTCATTTGAAATGTCAGAAACAAAGAAGATAGTTATATTACAGATACGAATGCTGGGATAGGTTGCTATTTCACCTCACAGTTATTACAACATCTCCCATTCGTCTAAAATAGAAGTATGTGATCTTCGATCACGAAGCCACCCATATTGGCCTACGAATGGTGAATGCAAGCTGTTTACCACATATGTTGTACAGTGTGGTAAAAAATCCGTTCGTTCTTTTTCAATATGGGATGGTATACCTCTACGTTTGATTGACCTTTTTATATCAGTATAAAATTGGCAATTGAGATTTTAAAACAAAATCAGAATGATACACATGGAAATCTAAAATAATTGAAAGTGTATCGAATTGTACAACTTGTAACACAAGGCAAGTGTTCAACAAATAAATTCACAAATCTCATTTGGAGAATTAATACAATCACTTACTGTGAAAGATAATCTTAATATAGAATTGAAAATAGTCCTCAAAAATTAAGCTATCTTGGCCAATACGTCTAGAAATTCAGATTAAGATAAATGTTTATTCAAATCTCTGTTGTGCGCACAGAGATAGAATATGATCATTTCCATGTTAACAATATACCAGCAGGTATTAATATCAAACAAACATTTAGAAACTGCTATTAATTCACTGTTTCATAATAATCTGCAGCCATATTATTACATGCAATGAGTCCTCCTCCGACTACGGCCAATGGAATGGCGATCCAGCCCAGGATTATGGAATATCCAAACTTGTAGTCCAAGCCACTGGCGTCGTTCTCAGTCTTCAGGCCATACCACAAGGTTGCAATTAAGACAAATATTCCTGAGACATGAGAGATAGACATTGTTAGTTGCATATATGTATGTATGTATGTATGTATGTATGTATGTATGTATGTATGTATGTATGTATGTATGTATGTGTGTATGCATGCATGCATGCATGTGTGTATGTATGTATGTATGTATGTATGTATGTATGTATGTATGTATGTATGTATGTATGCATGTATGTATGTATGTAGGTAGGTAGGTAGGTAGGTAGGTAGGTATGTACGTACGTACGTACGTACGGTATGTATGTATGTATGTATGTATGTATGTATGTATGTATGCATGTATGTATGTATGTATGTATGTATGTATGTATGTATGTATGTACTCATGCACGCATATATGGTATGTATGTACTGTATGTATGTATGTATGTATGTATGTATGTATGTATGTATGTATGTATGTATGTATGTATGTACACAAGTGTGGTATTTGTTACTCTGGATTACATATTACAGTAAAACACATACATATATATATATATAGTAATGTTGATATACCTGTCAAAGCTATGAAACATCCAGACACAATCCTGGTTTTGTTCACAGTTTTCATGATTACAGCGTAAACACCAAAGATCAAAGCACCTACACATACCAAACAAGCTGTGACCATGAATGCACGGGAACCATAGACATATGCTGAAAAAGATGTACATTAGTTGTAATTGAGAAATCTATATACATATTAAACGTCACGTGATATCAATCCATCAAACAAAGGTATAGTGAAACGTTTAATGACTCTATAATCATCATTGTTATAATTACTTGTGAGTTCACAGAAAACTCTTACTTGATAGTTCTTTAAGTATGTAAACACTTATCTCCCAAGAAGTCTGGTGAGGGCCATCCCCTTCAAAGGAGGAAACCGGAGTACCCAGGGAAACCCTCGTTGTTCGGTAGTCAAACTGAACGACACTTTTTTTACTTGCAGCGTGGTAAATTTTAATCAAAGTCTGAATGGGTTCGAACCTGGCCTCATTGGTAAGAGGCAAGTGGTTTCACCACTCGACCGCCGACACTCTTAGTAGCACACCCCAGGGAGGCACACATTCACGGTAATATGAACTGACGGGGTTGTTGTCATCACTGTAAATGTTGTAGGCGAAAGCGCCATCAGCGGTCATAGAAGGTTCCTCATAGTTGTCTACGAAATTCAGTAATGTCGATGTAACGGCTGTGGAGGAAATCACAAGTCCTATAGAAAATAACCCTCTACAATTCCATTTGTCTAAAAATGTCCCTCAATCAATTTCATCTTTCTAGACATGGCCGTCTCCTCTGTCATAATTAAGATTACAATATTTCATAAACATGGCATTGCATATATGGTTTACAATACTGTCGGAAACCAGGGGTAATGTTATAGAAAGGTATACGGCTGCGGTTATATGCAACTTATATGAATAACTTTTTCACGACAAAATCCCTAAATATGGGTTGACAATTTTGGGAGTGTGCTGGAAAGAGAATTGACAGCAGGGGGCACCTGGGGATACATAATTTTATTCAAAAAAAATCGCAGCCCCTTCCCCCTTGCGCTCTCAAAAAAATCATACCCCCCCCCCCCAATGAACCCAAGCATTTCGGTAGCTAACCCCCCCCCCCCCGCGGCTCGACATATTTTAATGTACAATTATAGAGAACCCCCCCCCCCTCCCACCCCTCCAGCCCGCTCCATTTCTGAGATTACAGTATGGTACACTATACAATCAACTAACAGTGAAAATCAACTCCAGTGTCCATACATAACATGCGGAGATTTCTTTACAAATAGATGTATGTGGGCCTTATAAAAAGTCTTACATAGGCTGTAACCTGAACTTGAAAATACTAATTAACCAGCAAGGATGTCTCTTTCACTCTTGATTCTGGGCAGAAATAGCATATCCCATGATAGCTAATGGGGAAGGGTGTCCATGGTAAGCACTATATTTTGAAACTAAGGACATGTAGGAGGCTATTCAGTAGCATATAAAATTTCAAACCGTACACATTATCCAAAACCGTAGAGTACTTGAAAATTGTCTTCGATACCCCAATTTTACTCTCAATATAATAGTATACAACTGTATGGCTATATTACCTACATTTTAACTTATACAGCTGTATTTTGGCATACACACATTCCCTTGGCTATTGGCAAACTATTTCAGTATCCCCTTTCAGACCATCAGAATTATCAAGCCAACCCCTTTGAACCCTGTTTTTTTTCCATGCCTCGCCCCCCATCCCCCCACCGTAATTTCTGACCTCCGCCTAAGTACACGATTGTCGAGCACTTAGGGACCGGGCATAATTTACGGTAGGGGGGGCCTGGGGAGAAATTATCTCTGACTTGGTTTTTTTCCTGCCCCCCCCCCCCATCCATTGTGACCAAAATTTCACAGCCCCCCCCCTTTCAAAAGTATAAAAATTTCATGGCCCCCCCCCCCAAAAAAAAAAGAAAAAAGAAAAAAAGTGCACAATATCCTGCCCCCTACAATAACTAAAAAGAGTACAATTTTTTTTGTTACTGTAGCACAACTGTAATATTTCTTTTGGTACTACTATTATGTTACTATTTCAGTCCAAACAACTTAGTAGTTGTAGAGGAAGTTTTTTAAAAAACAAAACAAAATAAAACATTTTGACCATACATGTAATCATACACATGTGGTATAATCTTGTTTATTTCCCAACTAGACACCATAAGTAGTCATCACTTAATACCAAGGCATTTGATGTGGTGGTTTTAACTGTCATTCACTGATACATACACAGAAACACAGATACAGTGTAAACACACATTCACATTCTAGATTTGTGAAAAACTGTAGTGGGGACATTTGTGGGGAGTATCTAAGGACATCACATCACCTACATAGTGTATTCAAATATCTATTTATACTCATAACACAATAACTATCTAATGTCAGACATTTGTGATGTCATGAAGTGCTAACAAACTAAGGATTTTATGCACACTGAGGTCTGACAAATATAGCTTTCACTTTCCTACACCAAATGCATTACCAATACACATGTAAATGTAAGACATTTGTGACTTCATGAAAGTGCAAAGAAATTCAGAATGTTGTTGAATACTTAGATGTAATCAATATGTTTTCAGTTCCAAAACCATACATATTTAAACCTATAGTGTCGGGCAAATATTTCAATGAAGTAACCAAGGACATATATGAGAGTGCCTATGTAGCAAAGCAGTCTAAATTCATGGAGTACTTGAACACCCAAAGGGCTTTTCACTGGGAAACAAATCAAAAGATGACAAAATTAGGAAAACAAATCGAAATGATAGATAGTGAATTTGTGAACAGATACGTTACACTGCCTGTTGATCTGAATGTGAAGGATGTTACCAGAGTCACAAAGGTGCTACAAGATCTTCAGAATTCACATAAAAGTCTAGAAGAACTACATGATCTATTAGAAAACAGGAGAAGGGAACTGTTTGATGACAATCACAGTGAGCGGCCATTTGCTGGTAGTGAAAACAAATATATAACAAGTAAACTCGATACTCTGAAACATTGGCTTGGTTTAGTGAAAGCCAAACAAAATGATGTTTCTCATACAAGTGACATCATTGCAAGAAGATTCCCACAGAATGAAGTTGTTGTTAGCGAACGACACAGGAAGACAAGGAGAAAGAAGGAAAATAAAATAAAAGTAAGAAGAAGGAAAGAGAAAAGAACAATTAGTCAAGCAAAAAGACTGTTGTTAACTGTTTTTAGTGAGCAACTTGTGGATAAGGTTGTAGGAAAATACGGCCAGAAGACAACTACCAAAGTTAGTGCAAAGTCACTGATGAAAAAACACTTAACACCACGCAGACATCTAAATGCTTTACAATATTTAGTACAGATAGATACATTTGATGATGCTGAGGAGGGAAATAGTTTAATTTCACTGGTTTTAGATAGAAAGAAAGACAAGTCTTGCCTCACATCTTCAGACTCTAGTGAGTCTGAGAGTGAAACTCAAGAATAGTGTCAAGGAAAGAAATAAAACACCTATCTAAATTAATCTGGCCATACGTTTTTGTATTTACATTTTTCACCAAAAGGTCACTTTTTAATCACATAAATTACAGGTCCTATGCTAGTATATTACCATATATATATATATATATATATATATATATATATATATATATATATATATATATATATATATATATATATATATATGTTGAGGGTAGAAGAAAATCAAGTCGGGTTTGATATACATCAACATATCCTGACGAGTGATTTACTCAGGAAACAGGCTTGCAGAGACGAAAAACCCGACTTCATTTTCTTCTACCCTCAACATATAGTCCGCTCTGCATGCAGACGTATCGAGCACTGTGCTACGGATAAATCTTACCACTGACATCCTATATATATATATATATATATATATATATATATATATATATATATATATATATATATATATATATATATATATATATATATATATATATAGCATAGGACCTGTACTTTATGTGATATATATATATATATATATATATATATATATATATATATATATATATATATATATATATATATATATATATATATATATATATATACATATGTATCCTTGATGGTAATTACACACTGAACCTCTTTCCACAGTGCTAAAATGTATGTATGTATGTATGTATACATATGTGTGTGTAAGTGTGTGTGTGTGTGTGTGTGTGTGTGTGTGAACAACTTGGAGTATATAAGAGTAATTCAGGGTGTATCAAATTATTCTTGAGTAGTGTTTTTATGCTTCACTAAATAGGTACATACAAACGTATGATCAGTAGTACTTTGTATTGAATCCTGTAATGGACAGGTAACCAGCGGAGGTCAGAAAGAACCGGTGTGATGTGATCTGTTTAGGGTCGCTCGGCGTCGGTTTGATTAGCACGATACGGCGTAATATCCCTGACGCTGAACAGGAACAATTACAGTGGATCAATGTAAAAAGTTAGAGAAAGCTCTTGCAAAGAGATACGTCTTGACGTCCTTGAATTTATCGACAGTTGATAACGAAGAACGAAGTTCAAGTGTTATACCGTTTACTAAGACTGGCGCTAGCTGCTTGCGAGAACGCACGCTTACCGTATGACTTTGTATTACAATTTGGAACATGGAGTATACTTTTGTTATTTGCGCGCGAAATTGTGGGTTTACTGTTAATTAAGTCAGCGATGTAACCAGGAGTAGTGTTATTGAGTGCCTTGTATGTGATCAGTAGTACTTTGTATTGAATCCTGTAATGGACAGGTAACCAGCGGAGGTCAGAAAGAACCGGTGTGATGTGATCTGTTTAGATCTCCTCCGGCTTCGCCCAGTTCTCCTTTTCGATTGCAGCGTACGGCGTTTGTAGTGTTGTAGCTTGGGTTGGCTCCCCCACCCACAAAAAGGAGGAGAGGGTAACGTAGTAGGGTGGTAGACTTCGACATAAAGCAACTTTAAATTGAAATTAGATCTGTTCTGCGAAACACGTTTAAAGTGAAAATATCTCAGTTCTGTAAGAGGAATGGTAGAAACTCACCTGGGAGATCATCATTTCCTAAAGCATCACAATCATGTACGCCACCATATTCATTTGGAGTACATACACGCCATAATCCAGCGTTAGAAGATCCTCCATCAACGTCAATTACAAACCAATAATCGGTTACTGTACAGACGATGTACAGAATAGCAGCTATGGCAGAACTGGCCAAGCCCGTAACCACTTGGATTCGAGACATATTTAGTGGTGGTTAAAGGTGTACAAAGTTGCCCAGGACATAAAACAAGCAGACAGAATTTGCAAACTGAGGGTGAACTAGGTCAATATCAGACTCCTTAGTACACCTGTAATGTGTTTGACAAGACTAACCTATGAATCAATCATTTAATATGTCGATGGTGGATTTTTGGTTTGGTATATTCAGCTAGCCAGGGGGATGGATACCTGTAATGTTCCCGATTTTAGCAATGCTGTTGCCACCCGGACAGAGAGCCAGACGGAGCTCCAGCCAGCCAGACATCAATCCAGCCAGCCAGCCAGAGACAGACAGTCTGCCTCCCTGCCAGTTAGACAGACAGACAGACAGACAGACAGACAGACAGACAGACAGACAGACATACATACATACATACAGACAGACAGACAGACAGACAGACAGACAGACAGACAGACAGACAGACAAACGGATGTATGGGGGCGGACCGGCAGACTGACGAACAGACTGACGAACAGACAGACAGACAGACAGACAGACAGACCTATCGATACCCTTTTTTACCAATCCATACAACAGACTTATATGCTAATTATGCGAAAACTTTAATACAATCGACAATAAAGTGGTACAATGTAATATAGCAGCAGTAAAACACATGAGGTTGGTATATCACGTGATGGAATGACATGACCAAGGAATATATCATTTAGTAGAACGAAAGGCTTACAACGCTGTGCAACCCATGCCTGTATTCACCATTCCTAGGCCAGTGGATGGTTTTATACTTAATTAATATGCGACGATATTTGAATATTTATCGAATTGTTGTGCTGAAATAAAGCACTGCAGTATTGTGATATTATTTCATTCTACGACGAACAGTAAATATCATACACTTATTGACTGGTTATAAGGGCAACAACTATTTCTAGATTTTGAAACTCAAGGGAAAAAAGTTGTTAACTAACAGCACAAGGGGTAATGTTGCTATCCATTTAGTGGAAAACAATATGTTAAGGTAAACAAACTAGCGATTACTTGATATGTTATCTGTTTACACGGACGATACAATGTGGCATTGATAGTATGAGCCAAACGACAAAATAAAACATGTTTTTTTATTTTTTGAGGCAAAGTGGAAGTATTGTATTGTAATGTCATTGGTCCAGATTTTGAAATGTAGCAGTGTGACTAACCTTTAAGGCAAGACTGAAGAACACTAAGTCCTAATATTATAGATTGTGAACCATTCCTCGTTTTAGATATTAGCAGATGACTGTGGTATTAGGCTATGTATATTAGGGTAAGTCACTGTTTCACCTCCACGTTTTTACAAAATTTATTTGTTGTATAGAATATTGCCTTCTAGTTGATAAAGCTCTCGTGTGCAGCGACTGATAACCAAGATTATTTCCCAATGGAGTCATTTCAGTGTGTTTGTTCTAAGAAACATTGGTGTCGTCCACACTCGAAGTCGATGCAATTACATTCATATATTCTATTTATTTCGGGAGTAAACTGACTACATATTGCAATAAACTGATAGTAGTGATACCACAGTTGGAACAAACAAATGCTATTCAAAGGTTATCTGCACATGAAATTTGGAAATTACCCATGAAATAGCAACTTTTTCTTCAGCGATACTTGATGTAATTTTTCGGATGATATATATTTACCCGACGAGTGTCAAAATGATTGGTTGGTGTACTAAAAAGATACCACGTGCCAGACAATATCACAATTTATTGCCCAACCTCGGATTATATAACTATAACACCTTACATTTGGCGTCTGCATCATCATATTTTAGTAAACAGCAATTTCAGTCTCATTGACCATAGACCCTCCACCAACGGTGGTGGAGGATCTATGCATTGACCAAGTACTTTCGAAGTATAATTTTGTACATTTGTATACCTAATTTGCATATCGCTCATGACATCATTATGTTTAACATTTCTTCATCCAAAAAGACACATTTTAGCCCTAATTTGCATATTACTGAAAGAATCATCATTTCATGAACAACACTTAATCTACACACTCCTAAGCACGTTTCCACTCAATTTTAGACCTATCTACCCAGTAGTTTTTTATTTAAGTTTTCTACCAAAAACGACATTATATACCCAAATCACACACCTTCGATATGATCATTTCGTTTTAAACACCTTCCCAACTAGACACCAAAGGAATATTCCTCAATCTGGTGATTTTTGAGTTTAAGTCGGACACACACAAACACACACACACACACACACACATACATACATACATACATACATACATACATACATACATACATACATACATACATACATACATACATACATACATACAGAGACAGACACCACACCATGCCTGTAGCACTAATCAACCTTATCAGTTCAGTTGTGCTTGTAATATAATAGCCAAACTAACAGGAAGAAATCTATATCTAAGGGAATGATAATCCAAATATAATGTTTGAACAAGTTCCATAAAAACAGTATTCTCCACTCATAAGGTTATGTCTATCAAAAAAGATTAAAAAATAACATGCTTAATGAACTAACTGTTGTGAAAACAGAGGCAATATTTATGACCATGCTAGCAATGTTATTATATACTGAGGTTTAACAAACACATAGCAATACTTCTTAGTGCATTAGCCGCTCATGGTCATGTTCTTCAACCATACCATAACGAGCAATGACACCTCCTCCGAAGATGGCAAATGGAATGGAGATCCAGCCTAGGATTATGGAATATCCAAACTTGAAGTATGGGCCTTTGACTTCGCTCTGACTCTCCAGGCCATACCACAATGTTCCAATTACGACAAATATCCCTATGAGGTACGAAACATACACAATGTTACAGTTTTATGTATGTATGTATGTATGTATATAGGTATCATGTATGTATGTATGTATGTAATGTATGTATGTATGTATGTATGTATGTATGTATGTATGTATGTATGTATGTATGTATGTATGTATGTATACTATGTATGTATGTATGTATGTATGTATGTATGTATGTATGTATGTATGTATGTGTGTGTATGTATGTATATATGTATCTATGTATCTATGTACGTATATATGTAGTATGTATGTATGTATGTATGTATGTATGTATGTACGTACGTACGTACGTACGTACGTACGTATGTATGTATGTATGTATGTATGTGGTTACGTATGCATGTGTGTGTGTATGTGTGTATGTATGTATGTATGTATGTATGTATCTATGTATGTATGTATGTATATATGTATGTATATAAGTATGTGTGTACGTACGTACGTATGCATGTGTGTGTATGTATATATGTATTATGTATGTATGTATGTATGTATGTATGTATGTATGTATTTATGTATGTATGCGTGCGTGTGTGCATGTATGCAAGTGTGTATGTATGTGTACGAATGTATGTACATACGTGTGCGTATTTGTATGTATATGTAATTGTATGTATGAATGTGTGTATGTCTATGTATGTATGTATATGTATGTATGTATGTATGTATGTATGTATGTATGTATGTACGTACGTACGTACGTACATATGTGTATGTGTGTATATATGTGTATGTGCATATTAATTTGGTATTTTTACTCTGGCTTATTTATCTATTGACATATGCATGTATATATGCAATGGTAACATACCTGCCAAAGCTATGGCACATCCAGAAACAATCTTGGCTTTGTTCATAGTTTTCATGATTACGGTATATAGACCAAGGATCAAAGCACCACCATACATCAAACAAGCTATGATCATGAACGCACGGGAACCATAGACACTTGCTGAAAAAGATGTACAGGTTTGTAATTGAGAAATCTGTATACCAATTAAAGGTCACGTGAGAGCAATCCCTCAACCACAGTTATAGGGACAGTTATTGAGAAAAATGTTGTAATGCATATTATCACCGACGGAAAAAATATTTTAATATCATTGAATGTTAATCAATAAAATAGCACCAATGGCGTTGTAGCAAAAAAACTGGAGTTGGCTGTTGCTATGGAGATGGCATTGATGCTAAGGATATTTGCATACATTTTGGAATCTTCGTTAACTTGCGGAGGTAGGATTTTCAGAGTCATCTAGATGGGGCTATTGTTCATTGTACGTAGCCATATTTCCTCCGCACAGTGCACACGTTTCGAGAAGGAAGGGGCGACTTATTCATGTATGGAAGCAGGCTAGGACTAGTAAAACAGTAGAATTGAAGTTTCTACCGAAACTAATTTCTGTGAGACATGATACTTACCTGTTGGCAAAATACTGATGGGTAACCCGCATTAATTCCTCCAATCCATGCCAAGAAATTTTTGGCCCCGCCCCCTCCACCATACCTGGCTCCATATTTGGTTAGCTTAGTCTCCCGCCTAAGTGGCAGTTAGCGCATGCGTACTTGTGTCTTTTATCGCTCCAAGAGGACAAAAATTTCACAAGGAGACTGTGGGGAAGGTGGGAGGGAGCTCAACAGGTAAGTATCATGTCTCACAGAAATTAGTTTCGGTAGAAACTTCAATTCTGTTCGACTATGATACTTACCTGTTGGCAAAATACTGATGGGTAAAAACCCGAATGTGTCAGACTGAAAGGAGGTGGGAGTCTACCACCATATCCTATCTAGTTGAAAATCTTTGATTTACAACTACCGACTGCCCGACACTTAAGGGACCTAATGACTGAAGCTTGCTAGCTTCCTGTGTCATATCCCTGATATAAAAACTTATAAAGGAGTTTGGGGAGCGCCAGGTTCCTGCCTGTAGAATCTGTGCTACCGGTACCCCTGAGAACAAAGCCCATGATGCCGAGAGAGCCCTGACTTCATGTGCAGTGACTCTCTCTAACTTACAAGCAGAGCTGGAACTTACTTTGTAAGTCCACTTCACAGTTTCTACCAGCCATTTGGATATAATGGCTGGAGAAATGTCAGAGGATGATGGAGGAATAGGCAAAAAAAGTCTAGTCCTACTACCTCGAAAAGGTTTGATACGTTTAAGGTACCAAAGTAAGGACCTTTTGGGGCAAAGAAGACGCTCTGAGCGGTCTGAGCCCACAAAGGAATCAATAGCTTTAATGATGATCGGCTGAGCCAAGGATCCTAGAACCTGATTCTTGGCCAGAAACCTAGGGTCAGTGCGCAAGATCACCTGATCCCCTCTCCACTGAATAAAACCCGAACGAGTATCCAATGCATGGATCTCACTCCTACGCCGGCCTGATGCAAGGGCTAGGAGAAAAACCGTTTTAAAGGTAAGGGCTTTAAGCGAGATGGAATGAAGTGGTTCAAAGGGGGGTTCTCTCAGTGCTCTAAGAACCAAGGATAAACTCCACTGAGGTAGTGGCGTTTGTTTAGGAGGGCGTTGAATAAGAAAATGTCTGATCATGTTTGATAAGATCTTATTCTGACCAAAATCTGGTCCCCCGATGCTTCTGACCGTATTGGCTATCGCCGTGCGATACACCATAATAGTCTTAACTGCATACTTTTTCTCCTCAAACAGAAATAAGAGAAAATCTGCTATTGTCTGGGGAGATGGATCGAGAGGATCCTTCTACCCTCCACGACACCAATCAGAGAATCTTTTCCACTTTTCTCCATAGGTATGGAGGGTGCTGTCTCTTTGTGGTCTGGCAATGACTGAGGCAGCTTGTTCAGAAAATCCCTGCGAACGGAGGGATCGTTCGATAATCTGAACGCGTGAAGGTGGAACAAGCTCGGGTTGGGGTGAACAATACCCCTTCCCTGAGACAATAGGTTCTCTTGATCTGGGAGAACTACTGGAAAGTCTACCAGAAGGGATAGCAATACTGGGAACCAACTTCGGTTTGGCCACAGAGGTGCTACTAGAATGACTGAGGAACTCTCCTCTTGGATTTTCCTCAGTACAATTGGAAGAAGTGCAAAGAGGGGGGAAAAGCATACGCGCTCAGTCCTTTCCAAGACATTGACAGAGCGTCGGTTGCCATTGCTCTCGGATCTGGAATCGGAGACACAAAGAGAGGCAGTTTTCTGTTCATGAAGGTGGCGAACAGATCTACAGTCGGTTCTCCCCAATGCAGAAACAGAAGGTGAGCAATCTTGACAGGGATTGCCCACTCTGTAGGAAGAACTCTCTTGCAACGCGATAGAGCGTCCGCAATGCCGTTCAGTTTCCCTGGCACATGACGTGCTGACAGAAGGATCTTTCGGTCTATGCACCACAACATCAGTTCCCATAAGAGGTAACACAGTGTTGGAGACCTGGTTCCCCCTAGCTTGTTTATGTACGCCACTACGGTGGTATTGTCCGAGTGGACTAGAACACTGTGCCCTGTCACTAGCATCTCGAAGTCTTGCAGAGCTAGGAAAACTGCCTTCAGCTCTAGCCAATTGATGTGGTGAGAGCTGTCTTGGGGGTTCCAGACACCTGCTGTCATCTGACTGTCTAGGTGAGCTCCCCAGCCCTCTTGTGACGCATCCGTGTACAGGGACAGATCCGTGTGACTGTACAAAATGGACTTGCCTTTTAGAAGGTTGCTCTGGTCTAGCCACCATTCTAAATGGAACCTCAGCACTGGACGAATTGGAACCATTGTGCTGATTGGTTGCGAACTGGGTCGCCAAAGGGCGAGAAGATACAACTGAATTGGCCTGATCCGGAGTCTGGCCCATTGTACTATATCGATCAAGGACACCATTAAACCCAGGAGAGACAGAAAATGTTTCGCTGTTATCTGTCTCAGTGGCCATAGGTTCAGAATGACTGAGAGTAGCTTGTCTATCCGTTCTTGGGTAGGGCAAGCTATTCCCTTGTGTGTAATTAATCTCATTCCCACGAATACTGTATCCTGACTTGGGATGAGAGCTGACTTGTCGTAACTGGGGATAAAACCCAGAGAAAGGATTAACAACAATATCTGTTGAATCCGTTCGAGTAACACCTCCCTTTGTGCATCCCGTATCAACCAATCGTCGAGATATGGATGTAAAAGGGTGGCCCGTCGGTGTAACCAGGCTACTGGCGCCGCTACCACCCGGGTGAACACCCGGGGAGCAGTGGCTAGCCCAAACGGGAGTGCTGTATACTCGAAAGTTCGGTCTAGGACCGTAAAACGAAGAAACCGGCAACACGAATTGTGGATAGGGATGTGGAAATAGGCGTCTTTTAGATCGATGGACGCTAGCCAGTCGTTTGGTCGGACAGCGGCTAAAACTGCTCTTGGTGTTTCCATCTGAAATCTTGGTACTGAAAGAAACGTATTCAGTGCCGTTAGATTGAGAATCGGCCGCCATCCGCCTGACTTTTTCGGGACTAGAAAAAGATGACTGTAAAATCCCATTTGACATGTACTTGGATCGATTTCTCGAATGGCCCTTTTGGCCAGAAGAGATTCGATCGCGTCCTTGAGTGCCCTTTGTCTTTCCGTGCCTCTTGGTAGAGAGGTTACGAACGGAATGGAAGTGAGGGGCGGTTGCCTGGCAAATTCCAGAACATAACCGTCCCTTACCGTGGACAAAACCCATTTGTCCTGTGAGATTGAATCCCACGCATCTGCAAAGTGGCTTAGTCTGCCCCCCACTGGAATATCCAGTCTTGGAATGGGGAGTTCCTGTATCGTGTTGCCGAGTGGAGAGTCAGGAGTGCTGCTGCGAGTCAGAGCCTGGTTTTTTAAAGCTACTCTTGCTATATAAGGGCTTGTTGGGGCCAGGCTTGCCTCTACCCCGTTGACTACGCAGTTTACTACGTGGACGTCCTCTGCTAGACTGTCCAGATTTACTCCTGTTGCCTTGGAAATTTCTGTTTGCAGGCACCGTATTAGTACTTATACGGTTATCCTTTGGTCTTGCTGGAGTAGCGGTTGTACGTGGTGACTCCCACATTAACCGCTCTCTCTGCTTTGCTTCGCTGGCCCGCTGGGCCAGGGAAGTCAAATTACCAGCAAACAGTGAGGAAGTGGAAAACGAGGAGCCTCTTGCTTCCTGTTTCAGTTCCTGTGTTAACGAGTTAGACTCTCGTTTCAGGAAGGCATCCCTCTCCATCAAAATAAGTGCTGCCCGTCCTCTCGCTGAAGATTCGGAGACATGGTAGAGGCCTTTCATTGCAATGCGCAATAGCCTCAGAACCTTAGGCATCTCCGGGGTTTCTTGCTGTAGTTCAGACGTTGCTACGGCTAGAAACCAATCCATGACAGAACATGCACGAATACTTTCTGCGTGCATCTCCCCTAACTGCTTTAACTGAGTACCAGGGATAGACACGGAGTTGAAAGTTTTGGCTTTGGCATCCACAGCCTCGGCATCAGTGTCTAGGCTGGGGTAACCAATCCATGGGTCGGTTGTGTGAGTCTTGTATGCACGAGACCGACTTTTTAACCATGGAAAATGACCAGGTTTTAACGCAGCAGCTTTATTGCCCTCGCCTAAAACTTCTGACGTTATTTTGTCCAGTTGACCTGAGTACATGGAAGAAAGTGGAAGAGTAGACGGTTCCTTGACCGGTTGAGACTTTTCCATTTCTTCAAAAGCCATGCAAAACTCCGACTTCATAGTGGGAGCTGGCGGTGGCTTAGGACAACGGTCTGGGTACCGATTGTAAACCCATTGAATGCACTCGTGGAAGGAGAACTCCTCATCACGAGTAGGGGAAGTTGAACGCAAAGTGCCCACTACACTGGGGGTATCTGGTTCATTTCTCCCAAAGGAGGCATCACTGGGAGCCTTTAATGACATTTCGTCTATGTCTCTCCTGGCTCGACGCTTAGATCGAACTGGGGAGACCTCCTGTCGACTGGGTTCACGCCTGGGTGACCTCTCACTGGAATACCGATCAAAACGTTCAGAAGAACGTGACCTCGAACGGTTACTCTCACTCGACTTGGAGGACGAAGAAGATCTTGAACGTGAACGGAAACTCCGCCCTCTAGGGACCGGAGACCGTTGGTTCGAAGGGGAACTGTCTCTTGACCTCTGCGTTCTGAAACGTCTGCGAGAACGAGAGGGAGAATCCCTAGTAGGAGACATGAAATCATGCTGTGTCCTCCTATCAGTAGGCCTTGAACCCTCAGCCCTGTAATAAGGAGGGTGGGATGGCCAGGGGTACTGCCAATACTGCTGTGGCCAACCAACCTGAGGATTAAAAACACCCCATGGTGTCTCAGGAGGCAAACCAAAGTCACCAGAAAATTGCTGTGGATCAGAAAAAACACCACCAGTAGGCATAGGCATGAACTGGGGATTCCGAAATTCAGCTCTGGTTTGAGGGGGATAAACCCTCGCACCCCTATACAAAGTGGAATCGTCCAGACCACGCTGTATTCTCTGCCCAGCAGACAACGTTGGTCTAGAACTGACATCACTAGAATTGGTAATTTGAGGACGATTCATACTCTGATCGACCCTCGAAAAATTACCCAGATTGGTGTGTAAACCAGTCTGCGTACCCTCAATACAATCAGTCCGATTAGCTGGCGAGCCTGAGACTGGAAAGCGAGGAGGTACGTGGGTAGTAGCTACACCAGGCCCGGTTACGTCAGTACAGGAGATCTCTCGACCGACTGAACGAGTTGGACCAGCGTTCGACTCGGAAATACTCGTAGCCTTATGACGATTAGAATCACAGTGCTGTGACGACTCGTCAAGTACACTCAACCCTTCCCCCAGGGGAGAGGGAGAAGTGACCGCTACTCGAGGAACGTTACTAGGGGGTGATAGCTGTATAGTGTCTACGGTCGTCGAGCCCTCTCCGAGAGAGGACCGCATACCACTAGCACTACTACCCAGTTCGTCCTGAAAAGGACGGTTTAAAACAACAGAACTAGAAGAAAGCTTACCTGACTTCGGTTCCGCTGTGACAGAAGAACTTACCGTTAAAGTTGAAGACCGTACACTCGCAGGAGTAGTGACAGAAGCACTCGGCTTTAGATGACCGTTGTTTGTCTGACTGTTTACCTAGTTTACGCCAATTTTCATCGGACCAACTAGAACAAACTTCACAGGGTTTGGACTGCGAACACGTTCGACAAGACAGACAAACAGAATGACAATCCTGCTTAGGCATGTCATGACCACACACACCTCTCTTCTTAGGTTTAGTCATGACGAAACGAATGACTGAAAAAACAACAACACGGTAAGGCAATGACGTCCGTATATAAGGGACGTCTGCACGGAGAAGAAAAACACACAACAAATCTCAATCGCAAAGAGAGAGACAATAAATCGACACTTAGCTGTAATCCTAGGATCTTTAGGGTAACCAAAGAGCCAACCAAGTGGAAAAAACCAGTGTGTATAATGGAATTGGAGGGAGGTACTTGAAGACAAACACAATATCCGTCTACACACTTGTACGCCATGCGATAAAAGACACAAGTACGCATGCGCTAACTGCCACTTAGGCGGGAGACTAAGCTAACCAAATATGGAGCCAGGTATGGTGGAGGGGGCGGGGCCAAAAATTTCTTGGCATGGATTGGAGGAATTAATGCGGGTTACCCATCAGTATTTTGCCAACAGGTAAGTATCATAGTCGAACAGAAAATGTACATGTTTGGGGAGCGAGGATTTTGGAAAGACCTGCCACGTGAACCGTCTGACAACAACATATAGCGCATGACGTCGCGATGCAGTGTTCCATGACCCTCATCTGATTTTGTCAGGTTTAGTTAACCATAGCACTACTCGTGGGTAATTTATGAGGTCCGTTTGTCTTGTAAGCGAACGTAACAAGTTTCATCAAATAGGTATTTACAATATTTAGGGGAGAACCATTTTGATTTCATTTGACAATGATAATTGGCTTTGAGGGTGCCGAAAAAAGTCTACTTCATGTCACTATCAAACTGTTAGTGGTCTGAGTCAGAACCAACACTACAATACGCCACGGCGAAAGACGGTTGACACATTTCTAAATGGTTCTTCTGAAATACTCAGATGACTTCTTTTGTTTAGATTTCAAAACCGAGTCCATAATAAAGTTTTTTTCCGTTCAAGAGATTTAGAAAAATTCTCCCAACCAGTCAGCACCGTGCACAAGTGGAGTTTGCTCAAATACAAACTCCACGAGCACATCTGTTGGAATTATTCAGTGAAGACGTTTTTATGTCCTGCTGTAAGGTCATGTTCTGTGGCGATTTTCAGCCCAAAACTCAACATGTAATCCATACACTGTAAGTTTATTTTAGGACCAGGAAGACTATAGGTTTACATTCGACTTTTATATTACTCGATAGATAAACTTGTCCATTGTGGGAAAGTTTTGTCTATATTTCAATGTACAGGAAATCTACAATATGTGGGGACCACTTGTTTATCATCTCATTACACTTGTGACAATGTATAAATGATCACCACCGGCGCGGCCTGCGTGTTCTATACAACATTTTAGTACATGTTCCATATGTGTTGGCGGTCGACATTCAATCGAACATGACACTACGGGTCGATACATGGGGAAACAAAACATACAATTGTCCACAATATTGTAATTCATAAAAATAAAGAACCCTACCCATGACACATACGCCCAAAGGATTTATAAACGACGAAATGTGTGGTTAGGTCTGCTGTTTTACGCGAACGGCCTGTACTTCACATCTCAACAGAAACGGCAACAAATACGTAATCTGATCTCAAGATATAGACACGTCGAGAAACCTTCTCGTTATCGTTATCTCATTTTCCGGTCGAAAGCAACTTATATTCGAGATAACGTCAATTTGTGAATGCAAAAGCTACCTCGAGATTATTTTAAAATGCAAAGGAAAAATTCACAAGACCAGATATAACATTGCCATTCGTTTTCTGAAATCTAACATTACAACTGAGTTGAACTCGAGATCACTTTTTCGCCCATCCAAAGCAAAATATAAATATATTTCGAGATATCGTTTTTGTTTTACTGAATCAAAACAAACAAACAAAATGTAAACAAATTCTCACACCAGTTATTCATGATTTCTAAAAAAGAAAAAGAAAAAAGTATTGCACGTGTTGTATTTCACTTTCGTTGTAAATTGCAGGGTAAATTGTAAAATATGTCACATATTGGCGCCCTGCTGTCTCCACAAAAACATCGATCGCAAACCATAACAATCCCGAGTCAGCAAAGGACAATGTGCGGCGGCATTTTTTTTAGCTTTTTTATTGGGACTCGGCTTACATATACTGATATAGCTGACAGGTCAAAATACCGCCCTGAAGATCCAAGTCAAAATAACCAGCTCTGAACCAGAACTATATCTCGACGTGTCGCGGCAGATGTCTGCAGATACTGATACTGCCTGTGCTTACCATATCTCTGACAAGTTCACAGGCATGTAGTTGGTTCGGCACATGTCAACCAGCACGCGATCACAATACCTTTCTCCGTAAAATCGGGTATAAAAAGTATTGGACCCTCATGGATAGCCGTGGGGCATAAAGAGACGACCGCTACTTGAAAGTAAATGGGCGTCTAATGCGAATGGTTGTCGAAAGAGATGTGATGCCAGAGTGCGTCATCGAATCGACGGGCTCTCTATACGTCTTACGATACGACCGTACGTTGCGTTGGTTATATAGAGGAGTATAGTACAACGTCTAATTTGCCATGCAACGTGTGCGAAAGCATTGCATATCCAAAGAGAGAAATGCTCTACACCGAAACAAGTTTCCTTTATTTACTATTCTAATTTGACAATTAGTACAACTCCAGGACTATCCCTGCACGTTGTGTATCAGTGGAAGTACACGGCTCAGTGTGAACACTATCAACAAAAATCCTGTTGAAAAAATATTGTTTCCTTGAACAGTACAATCAACTCTATAGGCCTATAGTCGTAGTGACTTGTAGTAGTGTTCGCTATTTATGTTTTTGAAATCTTTCGTTTCAGCATGGTTTCAGCAACGTTACTTTATACATAGACACCGTAAATATAAGCCAATGCTTCATGAAAGCAAACATGCATGCATGTACCGTTATGCTTGGGCATGGAGAGGTACTAATTACTAATCATGTTAATACTTCAATTAAGATAACGTTGATTGCTTCACAAACTATTGTGGATTTACGTACCCGTATTTGAACAAGTGCGATTGACAGGCGTTTTAATCCCGGGTTTGAAAAGTAACGGCTTTTCACTAGTAACGAACAGACCCAGTTGAATGATTCGAATCTTTGCAACCGTCCATAAAAGTACTGGATTTTGAAAATTCCATATGCACGAGCTCGACATTTGCTCAATTGCTAAAAAAGGAAGGGTAGGACACTCCGGGGTTCTTTTTCGTATTAAGATTGAAACCACATCGCCCTCGTTCACGGACGCTTTCTGTTTCGGGCAAACTTACGCGTTTTTGTTTACTCAGTCAAATGATGTTGTTACGTTTTCTCTTTCATTCAAAGGTATATTTTGAAGAGACACAGATATGACGAGTAATGTTTAATGATTATTTTTACGTAATTTTATGAAAATAATATAGACCGGAATCGACTGTGTGTTCGAGCCTACCGTAACTCAACGGCATCAAATATTGATTAAACCAAGAAATTATCAATTGTGTTTTTGTTTATATCCCTCGCAAAAGACGCACCGTTTCAGAGCTTCAGTTCATATAATATGCTGTTTCGGCAATCTGTTTTACTGTCCCGCAAACACCACAATGTACTGAAACATGCGAAATATATACCTCACCACAAGAGGGCAGCAGGTGGTATCGAGCTTCGAGCGAAAATTCATGGATCACATGTTCGATTTGAAGCGTCCTGATTGGTTTATTCGATGTCATGTCCTACCCCTCTGTATTACAAGTTTAAGCAGGGAATGCGTTTGAGCTCAAGCTCGAGCACGGCAAGCAGCGCGTCACGCATCGAAGCGTCAGCTGTCGTGTGCGAACTAAGCGTCGATTTTGCATGCACCATGATCATGTTCAATTAAATCATTACAGACAAAATCTATACATATAGTTTCTTTTCCTTTATTCTTTTCTGGAGTCTTCCATATATTTATATAAACTTTCTCTGCGATTATTAAAAATGTTTCAATTTTTAAAAGACCGGAAAGTGTACAAATACATACCCAAAATAACAAATATGTGTAGAGTTGTATAATGAGTTTATTAAAATAAACTACAAATAAAGAAGTAAGTATGTAAATGTGACTCATAGCTAACTTGGGCCTTTATTACCTGGATATCATTATCATTTTTGGGTTTCACCAGAATTGTTGCCTCATGCCCCTGCTCAAACGTGACGGGTCAACACAATCGATAATATTGGCCTAAGCACCATGAGTGTACATCGGCAGGAAATCGGAATGTCCCCACTTCGAATCCAAGTTCCGGCTCCGGTCAGTTCCAAGTTCCTCTTTTTCTCAACTGGCAACTCCTTAACTTGGCATGGGCGTTTGAAGTGTTGTCATATGTATGGGTCTCCCCTCCCCTTCCCCCTGCCCTTCCCAAGACAAGAGGACAGGTGAGAGTGGTAGGGTAGTAGGTCAATATAAACATAGTAAAGTAAGTTTAAAATGAAACTAGATATGTCTCCCCTAATACATCCACGATTCCACGAAACACGCTTAAAACTGTTACTAATACTAGTGGTATGTCTTCTGAGAAACACGTTTAAAAAGAAACTGACGATATCACAGTAGTACACGTAGATACCCGTCGACAAATCGGACACTAAGCGATGTCCCTACTTTAAGTCCCGGTCCCGGCTCTGGTCGATGGTGTAGTTTGTGTGTGCCCCCCACCCGTACCCGCCCTCAGAGAAGAGTGATTGGCGCACGTTGTAGCCTTTTCGGAGAACGTCCACATAAAGAAAAGTTTAAAATGAAAGTAGAAACAATATCTGTTCTGTTGGAGTTCTGACTGAAATAACAACAACTCACCATCGAGATTCTTCTCTCCTATATCCACACATACACGTGTACCACTATTATCTGACACACATGCACGCCATAATCCAGCGTTTAAAGATCCTTGAGCACCACCGTCAACTACAAACCAGGAATCTGTTGCTGTACAGACGATGCATAAAACGGCAGCTACGGCAGAAACGCCTAGGCCCACAGTCACATGGATTTGTGACATCCTTAATGATGATTATTGGCGTTAGAATTTACGGTGGCCCACAGGTGACAGACGAAAACTAAATTTGTGCGATAAATAATTGATTTTTGAGGGCAAAATATTTAATAAAAGGATAACACTTTTATTTCATACGACAAAACATTAATTTCTTGGGTCAATATAGAAATATCAAAGCAAAAAACTACAATTTCTGTGACAAATAAATTCTTTTTACGGAGCAGAAAATTAATTTGCGAAACGAAAACTTTTATTCGTGTGGCCCAACCTTTATTTTCGAGTGATAACATTTAAGTTGCGGGATAAAATGTAAATGTCAAGCCGGAATATGAATTTAAGTCCCTTACAATCTTATACTCTGACTGCAGAAACAACATTTGTCACTATACAACCTCCTTTTCTTATCGACGAGATTTACTTAACACAGGATGCAACATTAATGTTTGCGGACGAAACATTAATACGCGAGGACAAAACTTTCTTTTTGCTTGACGGAAGTTGGACTGCATGACGGAAATTGATTATATATCCCACAATCCTCGGCACACTCTTGGCGGCTATTTCAACTTCGCGACCAGCACTGTATCTGATCATGTCAAGTGGTAAACACATCAATTGTTTCCAGTGTATAATTTTTTCTCTCTGCCTGCCTGCCTGCCTGTCTGCCTGTCTGTCTGTCTGTCTGTCTGTCTGTCTGTCTGTCTGTCTGTCTGTCTGTCTGTCTGTCTGTCTGTCTGTCTGTCTGTCTGTCTGTCTGTCTGTCTGTCTGTCTGTCTGTTCAATTCAATTCAATTCAATTCAATTCAATTCAATTCAATAAATTTATTATCCGGAAATTTGTCTTTCGGCTCAAAACACAATTTACAAACAATTTACACAAGTACAATATATACATATACATATACATACAGTGAGTTTAAAAGGACTTTACAGTGAGTTTAAAATAGACACAGCTGTTGGAACGAACGATTTTTTAAAAAGGTTTTTCCTTGCAAGAGGCATTCTGTGACGGCGACCAGATGGGAGCTTTAATAGTGAAAGAATTATGCAAGGGGTGCATATAATCGTTGACTATTTTCTGGGCTTTCCTGTTAACTGCCGTATGATAAATGACATGCCAGTGTTGTTTGACGACAGCCAATGATCTTCTCTGCTGTATTTACAATATATACGACAAAGTTTACTCTTGTTTTTAACCGTGAGATTACCAAAAGATTATATTGAAAGTCAAAACACTTTCAATAATAGATCTATACACTAATTGCAGCACGTTCTGACTGACATCGAATGACTTTAATTTCCTAAGGAGATATAGTCTCTGTTGAGCTTTTTTCGCAATATAGTCTGTGTTTTCGGCAAAGGAGAGCTTGCCATCGAGAATTGACCCAAGGTATTTGAAACTAGTAACAACTTCAACAGTCTCCATTCATTGATACAGGTGTAAATTGGTCAGTTACTTTATGTGCTACAACTAATTATTTTGTTTTTGAAACATTCATTTCTAAAAAGCTGTCTTTACACCAATTCTTTAAAATATTCAGCTAAAGAGCTTCATCGAGTAACAGACCAACAAGTGCCATGCCATAGGCAAATTTAAACAGACAACTTATTGCAGAATTACATCTCATGTGATCAGTATAAATTGAAAATAATGTTGGTGACAACACGCAACCTTGGGAAGCACCAGCATTCAGTACAATTTGATCTAATCACCAACTTTAATCACACGCAAAACATGTACTATCAAAAGGCCATGATGTATTGTGATGTATGCTCCCAATATAAGAAATTGATGTCAAAAATGAGATTTTCACTTTCCATGGGGATAATGGACTCCAACTTTTGAAAAGACAATTAATATAAGCACCAGTCCTTAAAAAGTTAAAATTGTGTTACAATACACATCAATGACGCTATTGTATATTTTCTCAGTTTAGTCGCCTGGTGGCGCTGTTCACGCTGCAAACTATAGCATCTTTTCTTGATTCCATTTATTGCTAAAATGAATACTTTGAAACCGACATTTTTCGATGTTTAGCCAAGTAAGCTTATTCTTCAATATATCATGAATTACTTCAGAGATGCCTCCTACATGCAATGAAATCAAAAGATTCCGTAAACAAAATCCCTTGGAAAAAAGGAAGTTAGTTTCATCAAGATCTATAATTGAGATTCACCTATTGTTTTTATGTATTCATATCGTTTCTACTTTGACCACGTTAACACACAACCAAAACTTTAAAAGGTACTTATAAGACGAAATGTCATTTACAATGTACTGATAACTGGTTTTATTTATGGACATTGAAAAAAAACACTTTTTAATTGCTATGGATTCACGCGGCATTTTGACTTCTAAAACAAAACGGGGGTGATTATTATGTTTGCGCGATTGTCATGTTGCAGGAACCCGTGCCATCAGATTACCCACATGTATGTCCCTCATCTCAAATGCCAAATGTTTACAAGATCTTTGTGGAACTTTAAAGCGTCCTCTTAATCATTGGGTTGGGTAGTGTCACGGGTATTCATCACATAAGGCTACGGTTAGAATGTACGGCAGGGAGGAGGGGGGGGGGGAAAGAAAATATTTTGGTCAAAAGAATTTCGTAGGCCCCCCCCCATAATTTTCGTAACCCGCGACACATTTTAATATGTGTAATTATAACCTACCCCCACTTCCGTACAACTATATGGTACACTGTATTATAATAAAAGTGACAATCGACTTCAGCGTCCATACATTACAATATAAGATTTAAAATTTCATTACCCAAATAGATGCAACAAAATGTCTTACATTGGGCTGTAACCTACACTTTGAAATACTTGGCCAGCAGGGTTTTTTCTTTCAATTTTGATTTGGGTAGAAACAGCATCACCCATGATAGCTTGTGGGGAGGGTATCGGAGGGGTTCCTCTCCCACAGTGTGCTTTAAATTTTTATGATAACGGATGATAAAGATAAGAAAGAGAGAGAGAGAGAGAGAGAGAGAGAGAGAGAGAGAGAGAGAGAGAGAGAGAGAGAGAGAGAGAGAGAGAGAGGGAGAGACGGACAGCCAGCCAGTCAGCCATACATACATACATACATACATACATACATACATACATACATACATACATACATACATAAACACATACAGCCAGTCAGAAGAGACAGACAGACAGAGATAGAGACAGGCAGACAGACAGACAGACATACAGAGGGGGAGACATACATACATACATACATACACACATACAGCCAGACATACAGACAGAAGAGACAGACAGACAGAGATAGAGACAGGCAGACAGACAGACAGACAGACAGACAGACAGACAGACAGACAGACAGACAGACAGACAGACAGACAGACAGAGAAAAAATTATACACTGGAAACAATTGATGTGTTTACCACTTGACATGATCAGATATAGTGCTGGTCGCGAAGTTGAAATAGCCGCCAAGAGTGTGCCGAGGATTGTGGGATATATAATCAATTTCCGTCATGCAGTCCAACTTCCGTCAAGCAAAAAGAAAGTTTTGTCCTCGCGTATTAATGTTTCGTCCCCAAACATTAATGTTGCATCCTGTGTTAAGTAAATCTCGTCGATAAGAAAAGGAGGTTGTATAGTGACAAATGTTGTTTCTGCAGTCAGAGTATAAGATTGTAAGGGACTTAAATTCATATTCCGGCTTGACATTTACATTTTATCCCGCAACTTAAATGTTATCACTCGAAAATAAAGGTTGGGCCACACGAATAAAAGTTTTCGTTTCGCAAATTAATTTTCTGCTCCGTAAAAAGAATTTATTTGTCACAGAAATTGTAGTTTTTTGCTTTGATATTTCTATATTGACCCAAGAAATTAATGTTTTGTCGTATGAAATAAAAGTGTTATCCTTTTATTAAATATTTTGCCCTCAAAAATCAATTATTTATCGCACAAATTTAGTTTTCGTCTGTCACCTGTGGGCCACCGTAAGAATTAGCCTTGGAGATGAACATGAAATGAAGTCAAGACTGAAGTTGCTAAACGTTCAAGTTTGAAATAAGTGGTTGCGTATGAGTGAGTTATTTCAGGCGCATTAGTGTAGTGATCGATGTGATGTTTGGCTCATTAAGACTCCTTAGTACACCTATAATGTGTTTGGCCTGACAAAAGGGTCAACAATTTGGTATGTGGCCCACAGTGGGGATAGGAGGATTTGGGGTTTGGTATATTCAGCTATATAGGCGGAGGCTACCTGTAGTGTTCAAAATTTAGCAATGATGTTGGATGTGGAAAAAAATAAGAAAGATACCTGTTATGTATTGCAAGTATGTATTGCTTACATTGATCATGTGATAGTCATGTGACTGAATAAAGTAGTTTCTGTAATGGCCGATATATGCCTGTGTGTGATTTCATTACGAGCACAAGATAATGATGACTAGTGACCGTCAAGGACATAACAATACCTAACAAATTCTTGGTAACTACAACAGCATTTCTCCTCATGCTAGGGTGTCAAAATAGAACAAGAAGGCAGACTTATATCTCAGCCGCGCCTTTACGAATTCATTTGACAGGTGTGTAGCGGAAGTTGTGTAGACTGTATTGATGACGGCATCGGTAATTTCTGATAAGGTAAACCATCAGATCGTAACATCCTCATTTGTATACAATCTTGCCGCTTGCAAAACTAACAGATTTTAATCAGATTGGTGCAGTCTCTGAGACTATGTGCTGTCCACGTATGTGGTTAGTCTTGCTGCTAGACGTTCGGGCTTTCTTTCGATGCTATAACTATAAGCGAACGAAGTTCGCATGTGAGGGCTTGCCCGGATGTTCCATCCTCGATAGCGTTGTTCGGCTGTGTGTCGTATTTTATCGGAAGAACATCCGAGGGCTAGCTGATAGACTAGTACGTGGTAAGCTTACTCAGTTCAGTGGATCGACCAAACTTTGTTTACACTTTAAACGACATATTTACATATCGTGTCATTTCCAAAATACAAATACATGACTTTGTATGTGCCAAGTAAAAATAATTACAACTATAATTTGGCTTCAGCCTTTGATAGTGTGCATCTCTTTCCAAAAGGTTCCCTCCGGTCATGTCAGTGATCATACCGGGACTGCGTGGCGTTAGGCATGTTGAGGTACTCTGTTGAAAATTTATTGCGAAATTTCAAGCACAAGTTTGAATACAATGGAATAACGGGGGGGGGGGGGGGCTCACGAGTAGGGGCAATGTGATCCGCTAGTAAACAACTAGTTGGAGATACATTCAAGCTGGAAAGGTTAGAATTTTAGTAAAGCTAATACCGTAATATAAGAGATATAATTGGGTAATTTCTGACTGAAGAATTCAAAGTGGGAAGTATACACTCGTGAAGACAGGAAACTATTACTAAGTCGACACCCACACCCCTATGTCACAAAAGACAAATAAAAGTCCACACAGAACAGATTTTATTCAATCTGAAGAAATTCCCAACTTCCAGTTGGAAAAGAAAGTCTATTATAAGGAAGCTGCAGAAATCACAGTTGAGTAAAGTGCTTTGTAGTCTTGCGACGAATCTGAAAATAAACAGACAACCCATGTTTTCACAGTGAAAAAAGACAAATTTTGATTAATACGAAAAGGAATTGTCTCTGTCTGTGATCACCGCACATCAACACGAGTGAGTGTCTATACAGGAGTATACTGCATAGTACCAAGCATGTGACTTGACATGACTTGATGAGATAGGGTCAAACTATTACAAAACTAAAAAAAAATCATGATTATGCAAAGGCTTTGGCCCTACATTTGTGATTTTTGAAGTACTAGTAAAGTCATTTTTGCTATTCTCATTACGGGAAGCTTGCTGGCGTTCGCCCTCACTCGGCGTCACATCCCCAGAATAGTTTACACGCTGTATTGTCCCGCCATATTTTCCGCTAAAAATGGCGTCTCCAACGCAAAATATAAACAAAATTCAAACCTTCGTAATACGCACCGGAAAGTTTACATACTTCATGCTTAGCATGATACAAGTCTATATGTTGTTTCTATACTGCTCGCTTATGGTGACATCCTTGTGTAACACTCAGTTCAAGAACTTTGTGAGGCATATCACTCTGAAGTACATTTTCATGGCTCTATAAAAATCAAAACTGGACTAAGTAAAACTCATCAATATATAGCTCGATATATGTACCTTTTAATACAATGATTTTTTTAAAATTGTTGGGACAGATAAATACTACCAAGTGTCTGTGATAATGCAGGAAATTGCTGAATTTCGATAATTGTACCTGAAGATCCAGGTAAAGGCCAAAGGTCAATGTCTCAAAAGAAAGTTTAAACCTGGCCATATAGGGTAGACACGTGAATGTAGTCTGTATGTATTACGTCTTCGACCTTTCTCATGTTTGTAGGATGACTCCTCCCCCAGTCTGTTTAAACTAAAATCACATGGGGACACGAGGACGTCATCATGTTTATATGAACGCTGTAGGAGTAGCACAAAAATCTGTGCGATCATTGGGGATAGTAAATGGTGTACATTGAGTACGTAATACGGTGCAAGTCAGGACCTAGGCTATATGCAGTCAACCTGTTCGTCACTAGACTATCAGGTTGAACACGGGATTTATTGGTGGACAATGATGGGGAGCAATGGGTGGTTTGAGTTTGGCACTGACTGTTTTATACATTGTGAACACTCATGCAAATCGGAAATCCTAACGGACCAATCAAGTTCCTTTAAAATATTATCCGAATGAGCAAAGTGAACGTCACCTAAATGGGATACTCTAAAATTCTTCACAGCAGTCACAATATCCAGTAAACATGTTCTAGTTCGTCATGGGAAATCTGATCAGAGGTCTCATCCACTTCCATGCTTGAAGTAAATGGCTACAAAATCATCAAGATGTACCACAACAAGCCATCATAACCACCTTTTGAACATTAAGGCGTAAACAATTTTATTTATTTATTTATTTATTTATTGTGTGGTTGTTGTTGTTGTTGTTTTGTTTTGTTTTGTTTTGTTTTGTTTTTGTTTGTTTTGTTTTTTTTTTTTTGGGGGGGGGGGGTTGAATAAAATAGGTTGTCAACCAGAAAAGAAAACAAAATGCCTTTCAACGTATGTCAGAAAAAGATAGTTTGCATCCTGACTGGCAAACATGGAAATAAATTGTTGCCATGCATAAGTTGAAAGCCAAAAAAATGTTAAACTCAAACATTCCCAAATAAATTTGGTCTATTCAGCATTATGGCAATGGTGTCATATATGGCCAAATCACCATCATTAGAACGTATAGAGCCAATGTTGTATTTCTGGTGGGTTTTATGCATCAACCAAACATTTGAGTAAAGTCTTGTATCAAATTCACAAATTGTTTTTCTACTTGATCTTCATTTTTCTTTTTCCTTTATAAACGAGTGACAAAATATAGTTGTATGCTGATTATTGAAACTTAATTTGGACATATTGTACATAATTCTCCATGCTTTCTCAGTACACTTCTCAGTCATCCATTCTTGCCATTTTGCAAGGCATCCCCCAAATCAGCTCTGTAGATTGATACATGTACATGCCATTAAATACCAAAGACACGTTTTAATCTCGAAAACCTTGTCAAAATATATTTATTGTCTGATTACAAAATATACATACTGTCAAACCTCGTTAATACGAATACCTTGGGACTAACAGCAAACAGACAAAGTGAATGGTGTTATGAAATTCACTTCAAAAGTAACCTCTAATGTGTGTGTGTGTGTGTGTGTGTGTGTGTGTGTGTGTGTGTGTGTGTGTGTGTGTGTGCGTGTGTGAATATACGGTTGGCTGTCTGACCAAACAAGCTACATTTAGATGGGATGAAGTGAGGCCGTTGATTGCTGTAGCATAGCATAAACGCTATCCTTATCAATGATTTGAACTATTGTGAACAACTCTCGGTCTAGCATAACTCTATCATTCAAATCATGAAATCTATTCCATTGTGCTTTGCAATGGAAATATAATTATCATAAAGCCCAGGTCCAATCTCTTTGTTGATTCTAATCACCTGTCAGTGCTGATGACGTCATATGACACAGTTGTCTAAAAACCAATAAAAATTTGCACCTGAATTTTAGGTGACACCATGAAAATGAAATATTGAAAACATTATTGTAGGTTTAGAGTTGTGGGTATAGCCCAATCTGATTACAATCTGATGTAGTGAAAGCGGCTAGATATCTTTATTTACCTCTATTTCCATCATTGGGGGACGTTTGTTTTATGCAGGGGTCGCCATTTCTAGGGAAAAGGGAAATTGTGATCTATTTTACGGCCTGAGAAATATCCTGGCTATTCAACAAGGCAAGTGTTCTTAAAGTGAATCTGACGTTCATGGGATAAACAATAATGTGTTCTTTCATGTATATCTAATGTGAAAGTCTTCAACTGTCAAATTTTCAAGAAAAAAAATGGCTGACACAGATTAATTGATTAGAGTGTAACCACTGTGACCCATTTGGGTGTCAACTCAACAGCCTTAGTATGTTTATGATGAGAGTACCACTTATCATTTACTGACTGAAATCTACCTTATATAATCAATTTAGTCTGACTAGTTACACAGCTGGGGGGGGGGGGGTCATATACTTGGATGTCCACAGCTGTATATCTGCAAAACAAGTTCGTATTGACCAACTGAAGTCTCAGCCAAAACCGTATTCTGTAAGAGGTGTCTGCTCTGACAAATTGAAAAGATGGAAATACTCACTGTACTCACAAAAACGAAAGAATACATGTGCGTACAAAATTGAAGACCAGAACAAGCAATGTATAATTTGTTAGCTGAACATCTACAAGCTCATGAGAGACAGCATAGTCAACTTAAAATGGGCTACTTTGAGCATGAAAACAGAATAAACAACAGAGACTAAAAAGTATTTGCAAAAGGGTGTCTGCGCCAACTAGGAGTTAGCCGAAAAATCCAATATATAGAAATAGCTCCGAGCAAGAAGGATCAACTACTACCAATCCAGGTGGCGTATCGCCAATAGTTTGCCTTGGTAAATCAACCTAAAATATAGTTGGTGATCTCTACCTAGCATTAAACCATACATGTTTTCAACGTCTGTCCTGATTTACAGTTCACTAGATTGATTAGAAGGAGCATCAACAAATAATCGAGCAAACTAACAATATAAAAATTGACAATTGAGTTAAATTTTTCACAATGATTTGAAACTCATGGAAATATTACAAATTTATGAAAAAGTATCAAATTGTACGACTTGTAACAGAATATCAGAATATCGTAAATTTTCAACAATTAAAAATAAAAATGATGGGAAAACTCAAATGAAGAAATTAAATCACTTGTTAGGGAACAGTAATCTTAATATAAGATTTGAATATATTCCATCAAATAATAGTATTCTCTACTCATAGGCTTCTGTTTATAAATAAAGATAAAAAATAAAATGTTTATTCAGCTACTTGTTGAGCACACAGAGACAGTATATATGACCATATTAGCAATATCAGTAGATATTAAGGTTAAACAAACAACTGAGTTCAGTAATCGATCATGATCGTTTTTCTGCAGGCATACCATAATATGCAATTACACCTCCTCCTCCGATGGCCAATGGAATGGCGATCCATCCCAGGATTATGGAATATCCATACTTGTAGTCTAAGCCAGTGGCTTCTTTCTGAGTCTTCAGGTCGTACCACAAAGTTCCAAATAAGACAAGTAATCCTATAAGATATGAACAATAAAAGTATTACAGTTGTATGTATGTATGTATGTATGTATGTATGTATGTATGTATGTATGTATGTCCCATGTATGTATGTATGTATGTATGTATGTATGTATGTATGTATGTATGTATGTACATTGTATGTATGTATGTATGTATGTATGTATGTATGTATGTATGTATGTATGAACGGTATGTATGTATGTATGTATGTATGTATGTATGTATGTATGTATGTATGTATGTATGTGCGTACGTACGTACGTACGTGTATATATGTATGTATGTATGTATGTATGTATGTATGTATGTATGTATGTATGTACACCCATATGTATGGTATTTTTACTCTCTGTGTTATTTATATATTATGACAAATAAATGTATATATAGTAATGTTAACATACCTGTCAAAGCTATGGCACATCCAGACACAATCTTGGCTTTGTTGACAGTCTCCCTTATCACAGCATATAGACCAAGGATCAAAGCACCCACACATACCGAACAGGCTGTGATCATGAATGCTCGGGAACCGTATACACTTGCTGAAATAGATGTACAGGTTTGCAATTGAAAGATCTGTATACCAATTAAAGGTCAAGTGATAGCAATCCATCAACCAAAGGTATAGGGCCAGTAATTATGAGGTGACGGGTGCGGAGGAAATCAAAAATAACTTCTTCTATACAATGTGACACTATCCGATTAAATTTTTCTAAAAATTGGTCCTTGCTAAATTTCATTTTTTTTTACATAAATCTCTCCTCTATCATTGTGCACACAGTTAGTTTGATAACATGGGGGTTAAACACATTAAATATATATTACCTTTAAGTTTAATAATTGCCTTTTTACTAGTTTTAGTTTCTTTATATATTTACTTTACGAATAATAATTGAGTGTTTACTCGCTGGATGTCCACTTCACTGTACGTCACCCATCAGCAAGTGTAGCACAGAATCAGACAGTACTAACAACATATTAATTCGCAACTGACATATTGGCAAAATAGTGGAACGCAAACTAACAGGGTTTAAACTACTCCCGGGGGTGTATGCCGCCCTGACAAATTCCACACCCATTTGTAGACTAATTTTAGTACTCAGTCACATTTTATTTCATTGGCATTTACGTCAGAAAATCGTATAAGTTAATTATGATGGAAAAGATTTGGCGATCTACGCACTATGATAGAAGAAATCGTACTATGCAATATAAAAGGTAAAAAAAAACCACATTACAAGGAGATTTGTTTCTCGTCTTCGCTGGCGTTACTTGAGAACATGTGCGTCGGAGCTTTTTATCCCTCAATTCCTGTATGTATTTCTTTCCACAAATGTCACGTGTGCCACAGATAACCAGAACATAATTGCATGAATAGAAGTTAGAACTGGCTCAGCAGGCTATAGGCACGTACAACTAATATGATGTAGGTTTGGTGATTCACTCATGTAACATGACATTTATTGCACACCCTCAGATAACTTCTAATGCAAAGGAAACAATTAAGTAGATGCTGTACTGTGCACAGTGGGGATGTAGAAGTAGTCAAGTTGAAATGTTGATTATCAGTTAGAAAATAAACAAATATGACAGCCATTAAAACCATCCAAGTCCATGAGTATATATAATGTTTTCTTTAGAAGCCTGTTTTATTGCACAGTGAAATAATAGCCATGCTTATCAGTGTTCAATGTGATTGGACAAAGGATTCCGCTATGTTTATTGTGTCTCTATTAAAATTTGTCTATCCTTGTGTCAAAAACGTAATGTCCCATGAGTGAAACACCAAGCCTACATCATTGTAACTGTAATCATGTCCCATGGGTGAAACACCAAGCCTACATCATTTTAGCTGTAATGTTCCATGAGTGAAACACCAAGCCTACATCATTTTAGCTGTAGTGTTCCATGAGTGAAACACCAAGCCTACATCATTTAGCTGTAATGTCCCATGAGTGAAACACCAAGCCTACATCATTGTAGCTGTAATGTCCCATGAGTGAAACACCAAGCCTACATCATTTTAGCTGTAATGTCCCGTGGATGAAACCGCACGCCTACATCATTTCAGCTGTGATGTCCCATGAGTGAAACACTAAGCCTACATCATTTTAGCTGTAATGTCCCATGAGTGAAATACCAAGCCTACATCATTTTAGCTGTAATGTCCCTATGAGTGAAACACTAAGCCTACATCATTTTAGCTGTAATGTCCGATGAGTGAAACACCAAGCCTACATCATTGTAGCTGTAATGTCCCATGAGTGAAACACCAAGCCTACATCATTGTAGCTGTAAGGTCCCATGAGTGAAACACCAAGCCTACACCATTTAGCTGTAAGGTCCCATGAGTGAAACACCAAGCCTACATCATTGTAGCTGTAATGTCCCATGAGTGAAACACCAAGCCTACATCATTTAGCTGTAATATCCCATGAGTGAAACACCAAGCCTACATCATTTAGCTGTAATGTCCCATGAGTGAAACACCAAGCCTACATCATTGTAGCTGTAAAGTCCCATGAGTGAAACACCAAGCCTACATCATTTTAGCTATAAATTAAGTACGTCATGACCCATGACAAAGTTAGGCTTTCTTCACAAGCACTATGCATGTGTAGTCACTCATGTCCATTAGTCTGTGATACATGTAAAACCTTCAAGCGTCCATTGTACAGATTTCAGTCATGGCTGTTTGCATTATTTACAGCAGAAAGACTTCAAACATGTCAAAGGGACGGTGACATTTGATCATATAAAATACAGTGATTTGAAACATGGGATATTAAAGGACAGAAACGTGGTGTCGACATCTTCTACACAGTGTAGGCCTACAGATACGCTATTGTCAGATACCTGGGGTTTTTATTGCGCCACAGAATGACCTTCAACAAGTCAACCCCAGTTGACCCCGACGTATTGTAATGGCGAGTGTGCACCATGGTGCCAGTTAAGTCGAGAAATCCCACTTTGGATGCTGCGACCCCGCTTTTTTTAATTTCTCCTTTTTCGATTACATTTGGCTAAGTTTAACTTGGCATGTGGTGTTTTCAGTATTGTAATAGTTTGTGTGGGCGCCCCATTCCCACTAGCCACGTCCAAATGGAGAAGAATGGTACGGTGTATTGTCGATCGAAGTCGACATTAATCAAATTTAAAATTAAAAGTAGACCTTTTTTCCGTGAAAAAGCGCCTCTGTTCTGTTGTGAGTGAAATGACAAAATAAAACCCTTACCTTTGAGATCCTGATATCCTAAATCCACACATTCATGTATATCATAATTATGTGTTGTACACCTACGCCATAATCCAGCGTTAGAAGATTCTCCAACCACGTCATATACAAACCAGTAGTGAGTTGCTGTACAGACGATGTACAGAATGGCAGCTATGGCAGAAAGGACAAGGCCCACAGTCATCTTGATTCTTGACATCCTTAATGCTGGGTATTGGTGTGAGATGTTGCTTTGGAATTAAAATGAAACAAAGTCAAGACAGACTTTGCTAACATTCAAGGTTGAAATAGCGTTTTTTGCGTGTACTTAAATGAAAGTGTTTGCTGGTGTGTTTACACGGGTACCGTGATGCGTTTGCTCAATGTGACGCCTTAGTGCACCTATTATGTGCTTGGCTTTGTTAAGGTCAACACCTTGATTTATGGGTCGGGGGAGATTTTTGTTTGGTATATATTCAAATGGCATTTCTTCTCATAAGAAGGCAGGCTCACCAGCGACTGTTGTAATGCATGTGTAGTGCATGGAGAGGAAGTTGTGGTGTCGACCAAAAAATTGAATAGTCGTTATTGTTTTTGACACACCTGATGTCGGATTCTATTGCGGGTGCCGACAACTGAATTCACGCAGTCTGCAGTTTGTGTGTGTACACTTGAACATAGCTTGACTACATCTTATCCCTGTTTACTTCATCAACAGCCCCACATGGAAAATATTTTGTAATGATGTAACTATTTAAGTAACGATGAATGTGACTGATTAGTAGTTGTGTGTTGGGAAAGAGTTAAGATATCAACAGGTGGTGAAACTGCTAAACTACTGAACAGACCAGTTGACAAATTGAATAGGTATTGCTGACCTAGAAAGTCAGTGGCCCATGAGAAAGTAGTTACTAAGAACTTTTGCCGTAAATCAAGAATCGGTTCTTTTCTCTCTTTGGGCCGGCAATACGTTTTTCGGGGGGTGTTTTAGTGAAATCCCTCTACCCTCCCCAGCAAATGAAATGATTCTCCAGAAAAGGGCAAGTACCATGAAGTCTAAAGACGGCTGACAAAGGCGCTGCTCTAGTTAATAAGGACCGTAACACACACGCACGCACGCGCACACGCACCAGTCAGTATGGTATTCAATGTAAACTCCCTGCATGCCATAGCTGACCAATGATCTGATGAAATCATTGTCAGGTTGCTTGTTGAGCAATTACTGAGGAGGGGGGGGGAGGGGCAACCCCCATAGAAGACCATACAGAGAAGGTCAGCTGGACATGGGTAGTATCTAAGGCTTATAAGCTAAGAGACTTTGTATATTTTTCTTCATGAACAGGTATAGCAAAGGGTCGGATAACACACACATGCACTTTTTTAAATTATATAATTGACAAATAAAACTAAAATAGAGTAAAATATATGCAAATGCCCTAAGGAGCCGTGCCCTGAGATAATTACCATAAAATTAAGATTTGCATATATAAAGCGCCCTCAAACGACCATTTATATTCTTGCGTTTACGTCATGCTTCCGTCTTTTGATATTTTGGAGAATACAACTGACAAGTGATGGCAGACGAAATAATTTCAGCGCTTTAATCTTGGATCATTGAGCGTAGAGCGTACGTTGTTGAAGAACTTATCTTTACAAAACTTTTTCAAGGCAAGTTATGATACTTTAAAACAGCTCATCCGTTGTCCGCCGATCTCAACCCTTACCATATATCGTGGGGGTGGGGGTGGGAGTGGGGGTACTCCCAAATCTTCAAAACATCTAACCATGTATAATCCAAACACAGAAACATTTTTTCCAATTAGCTTTATTAACAATAACAATAACAATCTTTGTTACATTTCTACCAGAGATTACTTGCACCGATGCGCACGCATACTTAATGGCATTTGATCTGTTTATACGTCCCTGAGTGCAATACCACAAAACATTATGTCTATAAAGACGACATACATGTAAAATTAAAGTTCCCTGGAATTTAAAATTGAAATTGCTGATGCGGAAAAGAGAACTTTTATAACAATTCCTGCGTGCTTTTGGTACGCAGAATCTGCGACCTGAGGGGAGTTTTTCATAACATGGATCAAGGGGATGTGTCTTGTCTTTAAGTATCCCACGTGTTATCCTCTTGATGGAATTATGGTATAATTCTGACAATTGAATTTGCCGTGTTCCTATGAGTTTAGATGCTGTATTAATAACACGACTGAGTTTGAGTTCTGAACGCGTAGCTGAACAAAACTATGTACGCGTCATCGCCCTACAAGAACCTGACGATGGTAAGCAATAGGGAACTTGCAAACCCGCCATGTTGAATGTTGCATCATGGGAAATGTAATAATAAATACTAATCAAATAGTATTGTAAACAATAATGTTACATTGTTTTCAATCTCAAATGATCAATTCATAGTCGCCCTGACCACTGGGGGGTTTATTTTATGATTAGGTATTATGATAACCACATATAATTCCATATCCTTTGCATCTGAGCATGCTCAGCCTGGATTGCAAGCTCCCTATTGTTGAGTGGCCATGCGGCTGTAAAAGGGAGCAAGGTATACATATATACAAGGTATATAGCAATAACAGACATGAAACAGAGGTGTATGTGACTATTATAATGTTTATTACAAGTGACAACATTGTCTTTGAAATTTACATTTAAAAAAAAAGTTAACTTTTCAGTATCATACAGTCTTTGTTGTGAGTGACTGCCATCGAATCTAGATCACCAAGTGTGGAACTCAAATTACTGTTAGTACCTGTGGTGCAATAGAATAAGTTTGAATAATGCAGCGAATTTCATAATGGGGTAATGAAATGGTGATGTGCGCGCGCGCGTTTGTGTATGTGTGTGTTTGTCTCTATCTGTCTGCCTGCCTGTCTGTCTGTCTGTCTGTCTGCATGTGTGTCTGTCTGTATCATCATTTTCTCTCTCAAACAAGTAGCACTATTTCACTGAAACTTGGTAAGGCCAGAAAAAATAAATCAGCTGTTCAACGGGCCCGACCTGCCCATATTTTTGCATTTCAATTTTTTTTCATGCGGGCTTCAAATATCAAAAATGGCTGCTGTACTACTTATGTTTAACTTCAAAACACCGTCGCCCCCCCCCCCCCCCTCCGGCCGGCCGTAACAACTGATCGCTCCCCAAGTTCGTGCAAGAGTTCACAAGTCATGTAGAGGTAAGCTTAAATATTGACCAAACACCTTGACGTATTAAGCTTATGTCAAGAAATTTGCTGGTTTCCGTCATAAATGCTATGATGTTTATATTGTGTCAAATGTGCAGTAAATTGTGACTAGCCAAAAATAGGTTAGTGACCACGAAAACAATTGAGTGTAGTGCTCAGCTTTGAGTTCTGATTCACTCAAATGATATTCCATCATGGAAATTCCTACACTTTACATGTTTTAACGGCCTGTATTTTAAATCACTAGACATACCAGTAAACAAATAACAACACTAGCACAATGCGAAATTAGTATGAAATTCCTAATAAGTCATTCTTGTAGTAAGTCAGTCTGGGTAGCATGATTAATCACATGTATGTCTACTAGCAGTGTTTAGCGATGTCATGGTTTATGATACCTTGGAGTAATTATACAGACAGTATAATTACTCCAAGATGATACATACATGTAGGACAAGTCATTGGAAGGTTACTGAAGTCAATCCAAGTCGATTTGAACAGCCTAAACTAAGTTGTAGTGGTCATTTCCACCCATACTGAACGCAGACGCTCTCAGAGCGACAACCCACGCTATACTGTGACACAAGTTACACAATGTTTTCCTTTAAGCATTTGCCCCCCAAGCGGAAACTCTCGCGTTTTGCGAGATCTCGGCCCCCACTTAAGAATATGGTTTATTGGAGAGTGCCTGATCTTATTTCCTTCTCGAGCAAATTTGTCGACAAGGAAAACTAGGTGTCCACCATTCTCCGTGGTGTAACAGTTGTAGTTCAAGTGTGATAAGCTCGGTAGATAACGACATGAAACAACTTTAAATTTGTACCAAATTATAGCAGAAGTTTACCTTTGAGATCCTTGTCCCCTAAAGCCATGCATACATCTTTACCATGATAGTCATTTGCGGTACATACACGCCATAACCCAGCATTATAAGATCCTCCGACAACGTCAATTACAAACCAGTAATCGGTTGCTGTGCTGACGATATACAGAATGACAAGTAAGACAGCAAGGACAAGACCCACAACCAATTGGGTTCGTGGCATCCATAATATTGCTGTATTAAAGAAACTTTGCCTTGGAAACATCGGAGGGAGCTCCAACACATCGTTCATATTGTTAAGCCTGAAATCAATTTTTTTACGTTTTAAATAGATCTAGAGTTTCCTGGTGGCTGATCTTATACTGGTATACAAGCTTTAAAATACCCCCTAGTTCACCTGGAATTTACTTGATAAGTCAAAGTTAAGGGCCATCCATTTCACATGTGGGGGTGGGGTAAGGTGGATTTATTTTATGCCCAGTTTTATCATGTATGTAGCCATTTTAAGAGGAAATAGTGCTGAATCCGTAGTGTTTTATCTTTTATTGATATATTATTGATATAAGTATTCAAAATAAGGAAAGTATTGGGCTGCCAAAATAACGAGAGGAGATATTGCCTAAATAAAGAGAGAACGTATTGGGCTGCCAAAATAAGAGATAAGATATCGGGCTGCCTTAATAAAGAGAGAAGGAATAGGGCTGCCAAATAAAGAGAAAAGATATTCGGCTGCCAAAATAATGGGAAGTTATTGGGTTGCCTAAATAACGAGAAAAGGTATTAGGCTGCCAATAACAGATTGAAGATAATGGGCTGGCAAAATAATGAGAAGTTATTGGGTTGCCTAAATAACGAGAAGGAATATGGTTGCCAAAACAACAAGAGAAGGAATTGGGTTGCTAAAATATCAAGAGGTATTGAATTGCCAAAATATGGGCTGCCAAAATAAATTGCCATCATTTTTCTGGATTTTTCATAAATTATACCTGCAGTGGTATAATTATATTATATCCTAATGCGTTTCTTCAGTCTATTGAAAGAAATATTTATAACCTAAGGGGCCTTGTCACTGACGCTAGGCAAGCAGTGATAAGGCCCCTTAGGTTATTTGCATTTTCCTTAGCTAAATAAAGAAAAAACATTAGGGAATAAAATATAATGATACCATGCATGAGCCAAGTTGAACAAACAAATATGTAATATAAACTCTGGTAATTCTACGTCATGACAACATGTGTCAACATCACTGGTTCTGCTGTGTTCGAAATGTGTGTCAAAATTGCCATTACTTTTCCCATTTTTTCTTTGATATAATATTGGAACTGGTATACTTAGTAATATCGATGGGTAGCCATGCCTTCCGTGTTTGGTATGCCACAGTGTATGTTATACCCCCCCCCCCCACACACACACCAGTATTCAACACTAGATTGTGCTATATTATCCACTTCCGGTTTGTGTTGTACAATGGGCAGTTGTGTTATTCTCCAATACTTTTCTTCATTCAGCCGGAAAATACTCTAGGGGTTGTCAGTACTCGTCTAGCTACTCAAAATGACAAAGCCCCTTAGGTCACTCATATTTTCCTTGGCTGAACGAAGAAAATATTGGAGGATAACATCTAAGTATACACAAAACCTACATTATTATTCAGATATTATTATTTGTTTTTTTTATACAATATTTTATTTACAACTATTATACAGACTAGGATGGGAGAAGAAAATATTCTGTAAGACTTACTTTCTACAGCAGTACAGACAATGAAGATGACAACTGATTCGTGGCAAATATACAATGAATTCACAAAATAACATCATTTGTATTGGCATTTGTAATGTTTTGGTGCTGAGAGATTGTAACTAAACCTATTAATGTTACATATATTCAAACACTTGAAGTACACATGGTGAGGTGATAAGTGTTTTCCACTCAGGTGAAAATGCTTACATAAAGCCTTCAATAAACAGTTCTAGTGTGATTGGTGATGATATAGATGCATGCCGTTGGAGGGAGGTAAACACCGTCACTGTCTCCTGGTATTGTCAGCACAATTTATAGCATAGTTGGTGATTCCTGAACATTTTAGTTCATGTAGACTAAATAGGGAACTTGCAGTCCAAACTGAGCATGTTCAGATGCAAAGGACTATGGGATTATCTGTGGTTATCGTAAACCTACTCTGGAACTACCGATAAAATTAACCTCCCACAAAGATCAGGGTGACTATGAATTGATCATTCCTGGTTATAAATAATGTAACAATATTGTTTACAATGCTAATTTATTAGTATATATTATCACATTTCCCATGATGCAACATTCAACATGGCGGGTTTGCAAGTTCCCTATTATGTCATAGTATTAGCCACATATCAAGCAAGAATACCAGGTTGATTTTTGCCAATAGTAAGGAGTAGAATACTACAGCTACCCTTTATAATACCATGCACAAACCAAGATATTGACTTTGAACAGAAAATATGGATCATATACCCTGGTTGTTCTACACCACAACAACCAATGTTTCTGTCACTGGTTCTGCAGTATTCAAAATATGAGTCAAAATGTGCAAAATCGTTTCCCCCAATATTTCATGATTTATGCTTGACGAGGTACAATTATGTCATTCTCAATATTGTTTGGGATTCAGCTGTAAAATACTCATGGCCAAGGAGTTTGTCGCTACTTGCCCAGTGACGCATAGTGACAAAGCCCCTTAGGTCACTCACATATGATTCTCCTTGGCTGAATGACAAAAAATATTGGGAAACAATATCTAAATATGCAGCAAATAGTATTCAAAAAACATGTAAACTTGTCTTTGATATGTACTGGCACTATTATCTATGTGTTCATGTCAAATTTGGCTTAATCATAAAGACAAAATGGGATGCTTCTAAAGACTCTACATGCATATCTACCTAAGGAATGTGAGTTTGTAATAAGTTTATATAATTCACTCAAAATGTTATATGCTACTAGTCTCAGTTACTCAGTCGCTCACCGTTGGGGGCGCTGCCTACGAGACAACCCCAAACAAGAGTCTGGGGGAAATGAGATTTTCAACTCGCCAGCACTGGAATTAGCCTCTGGAGTAGTGCATCATGGGAAGTACTTCAAGTCCAACATTGCAGGCTGAACGATTTGGGTAACTTCGCTACAGATTACCACTTCTCAAGGGACTGATATATATATTAATTACAACAAAAAGGCCTTGTAAGCCCATTTTTTATGCTTGGAAGAAATGAACTGTGTGACTTCCGTAGAGGGGTAGTTGGAATCTCGTTTCCCCAGATTCTCGTTTGGGTGGTCTCGTAGGCAAAACCCCAAGTGGTGAGAGTCTGGGTAACCGAGACTAATGTGTTACTGGAATGGTTGGGATGGAAATAGAATGAAAGATTTGTTATGGATGGTGCTCTACATGGCTGTCATGGCAACAATGTGTGGAGCACAGACAACAATGAACCTTCAATCTAGGATGGAGTATACTAAATATCAACTACATCATAAGAAATAATGTAATAAAAATAACATCGTTAGGAGACTAGATGTCTAATGGGTTTAGTCCAAATTCTAGTAGAAGCTTCTTATTGTGTTCATGAATGTTTGTAGCTTGGTCTTGCCAACGATCTCTGGCTGCATCTACTTTGGCCATCATATTATCCAGAGCATCCTGTGAAAAAAAACACAATAAATGGGTGGTTTCAGTATATATTATAACAAAAGTTGTGTGCATTGTAAAAGACAATAGAGCTTCTATAACCTTTTTGTTCTATGTCATGATAAGCAATGTTATTAACTTGAAATATGAAGACTGTAAAACCGCTATGTTTTTCCAGATTTTCCATAAATTACACCAAAATAGGAGGTATAATTATAACTACACCCCAAATATTTTTCTACGCTGATAGCATATGTGTATATACAACTTGTAGTAACTTCAATACCCCCTATGTCACTTGTATTTTATGCTGATAGCATATGTATATAAAACTTGTAGTAACTTTAATACCCCTATGTCACTTGTATTTTATGCTGATAGCATATGTGTACATACAACTTGTAGTACGAATACCCCCATGTCACTTGTATTTTATGCTGATAGCATATGTGTACATACAACTTGTAGTACGAATACCCCCTATGTCACTTGTATTTTATGCTGATAGCATATGTGTACATACAACTTGTAGTACGAATACCCCCATGTCACTTGTATTTTATGCTGATAGCATATGTGTACATACAACTTGTAGTATGAATACCCCCATGTCACTTGTATTTTATACTGATAGTCACTCATATTTTCCTTGACTGAATGAAGAAAATGGGGAGAAACATACCTGTACATGTGTATTATAATACTGTTTCACATGGTCAGTTTCATTAGCAAATTTAAGCGGGTGAAAAATTCAGAAATTTTACTAGGGTTAGCCACTAAAACTACATGGATTCCTTGAATAAACTAGCATAAAAACCTACAATGGCAGATACTTACATGAAGGACGCCCTCATAAGACCGTTCCATACTATCTATTTTAAGTTGCAGTTCTTCAATCTTTTCATTTTTTTCTTTCGTAATTCTCTCTTTTTCTTCTGTGGTATTTTTCAGATCAAGCTCAGTATTTGCTGTGGTAGAGATGATACACAATATTACATTTTGACCTTCATATATGATTCAAATATAACTTGTTTTTAGTGAACTCATTGAGAGACATGGAACAGGTTTCTTAGTGTTCTCTCCAGGATTTCATCATGCCTTTGGTAGAGGTGGTCATCAAGATGAAAACATAAACATGTAACACAAAGGTCAATTCAAGCAAAAATACAGAGGTCAAATAACAATGAATGATTAGTCGGCATCTACATCGGATTTTAATAAGATTGGTAAGGAACAAATCAAATACCAGTCTGAGAGAATAAGCATCTGGAAAGCAGCCAATCAAATATCACTTCAAATCAATCTGATACATTCTACAATCTGGCAAGTAGCCAATCAAACATCACTTCAAATCAGTCAGATGGACTATTGCATTCTGGGAGGTATGATGTATTGCAATGCTTCTCCTAGTAGTAATTGGGTGCTAACATGCCTACATTTGGTAGGTACCCTGGTGAATGGAGTGGTGGTGATAATGGGAGGGGGGGGGAGATATCACATTCAACATCAGAATCAACAGCATGCAGAGAACACAATAAGAGCATAACTGTGTTTATAACTAACTAACAGTAATCCATGTTCTTATTAAGAAGACTTGGGCCACTGCTTGTCTTTGTCACTGCATGCCTGTAAATGTAATTCATATATACATCATGTGTATGTATCAGATGTTTAGGGTTTTAGATTGCCATACTACTAGTGTAAACTCTCTTTGCCAGTGACCCAATTTGTCAGCACAATTTGGGCACTCAAGGAAAATTTTGTGTGCGATAATGTAGATAAAATGCCAGTCGTGGTCCCATTGTCGAAAATGTGCTAGGACAGTAAACTGAAGTAAACTATTGGCATTTTTTCAAGACAACACTCCTCCTTACTCAAGTTGACTTCCTGAAACGAATGTTATATTTAATGAGTGTTAACATATTTTCTATAATTCTCCTTCTTAGGTGTGTACAAAAAAAAGTATGCATAGACCCATTTCTAACTGAGTGCTTGCTTACCTAACTTTATGTTCATTCTTTGCAATTCCCCTCCCAATATATGTACAAGTATGTATGTATGTATGTATGTATGTATGTATGTATGTATGTATGTATGTATGTACATGTGTATGTATGTATGTGTATGTATGCATCATTGCATGAATGTATGTACGTATGTATGTATGTATGTATGTATGTATGTATGTATGTATGTATATATATGTGTAAGAGTGTGTGTGCATGTGCGTGTGCGTAGACCCATTTCAGTCCGAGTGGTAACTTACCTAGCTTTAAGTTCACTCTCTGTAATTCTCCTTCCAAGGTGTGTATTCGGAGACCCATTTCAGTCTGCATGGTTTTATACTGTCTGGTCATGTCTACAGAGGTCAAAAACCAATATACAACAAGTTAATATCTTGTAACGATGTCAAATTTACAATTCTTGTCATATTTTTATACTCTTCAGTTTCAAACGTAGCTCTTTTTGAAGTCCTATCCATAAGAGTCATGGTTATTGTTGGTTTCTGCATATTTGTACCTGGTAGTTGTTATGACACATATCTAGAAGCTAACTGTGACATCCGTTGTTGTTTGTTTTTTTCAAATCACCCAGATTAGCTCAAATCATCCAAATTACCTCAAATCACCCAGATTAGCTTATATACCCCAAATTAATTCATAACACCTTGCTCAAATCACCTAATTTAACACAAACCACACCCACTGCTTTTAGTTCCCATGTCATTTTACCGGGGTTCCCCACCAAAATTATGGCATAACTTATGAGAAGCTATGCCAGTTTACCATATTCCCCCTTTCTGTTACCAGGGTTCCTAACCTTAGCAATAACACTAGTGATACATTCATAATTTTCTTCCAATACAAGAACAATATTTACACAAAGCTAGGTAAACAACCCATGGTCATCTTTTCAATATTCACTATATGTTTATGATGTTAATGTAACTGAAAGATACTGTTTTCTCTTGTGGGAGAGTAATACATATAACAGGCATGGGTTCATGACCTTTATTAGCAGTCTATCCCCTTGTCTTCATTATGTGAATTGGTTATTCAGTGTTGCTTCATTGATAGTCTACTGTAGTTCGCCCACATTTTTCTGACGTTGCCCCCTTCCCCCTTCCTTCAAAACTTGAGTCAAAAATCTGCAATAATGCAATAATGTAACATAAAAAGACAAATATAAATACCTGATGTAACATCTCTTTGGTCGATATGATGTTGTTCTAAATCATCTTTGGCTGTATTCATACGAATTTTCCATTCGTCACTGGCTGCCTGTGATCTTCTTGCTAGTTCTTTACGATAGGCTGGAACAAAACAAAAACAGATGTGTGACACAGGCTAGTTCCCTGTGCTAATAGGCAAAACAAAATCCAAATGTCTTACACAGATTTCATTTAACTTATAGCTTGTTAGTACATACACATATATGTTATTCAGAAAAGTGGTCATTATAGACCAAACTTTACTTGCCTAAAAGGTTCAATAAAACAGTCACTAACCGAAGTTGTCCTAAGTGACTATATATATATGTATGTCACTTACCTCAGTGCTCCATAGAAACTAAATTTCACTGATTGAAGTGGTTCCAACAGACTAAATTTCACTTTCTAAGTGGCACGGTTCACACCATGAAACCAATATAACACTTATCTAAGTGGTCATATGAGAAAATTTTTACTTACCTAGATGGTCCTTGAGAGCATCAATCTGATGAATGGTTTGTTTGTATTTATCTTCTATCGTCAATTCAACATCTTAAAAGGAAATAAAAAATTTCATTGAAATACGGTAATGATATGGAAAATGTGAATCACTCATAGTTTAAATTTGAATACTTGATTTCATACATACTTGCATTTATGATTAAATGAAATGTTTTAAACGTTACATAGAAATGTGTTACTAATAATTAGAAACTAATTACTAATTATATTAGTGTTCTTCCCACTGTAATAAAGCAGCGTTACTGTTCTCCCCTGGAGAAATTACAAGGAAGGCAGCTAATTTGCATATTAATTTAATTAATTTACATATACATGTTGATTTGCATATTGGTTTACATAGTGATCAGTATAATTATAATATGCATGTCTTCAAGTTACACTGGAAGAAACTCTGACATGTTTATTTTAACACATACACACATGTACATTGAGGATCAGACATTTCTCTTCATGTGAAAGTATTATTATGATTTTGTCATTCAAAGATTACTAAAGCTCAAGGATGGCAGCAGGCTTTTAAAGCATGGTAGAAACGTGCCAAGCATGGCAGCCTTGATAGCAAGGATGATGTTTGCACGATGCGTTCTCTAAAGTGGGGGAGAACTCAGCATGGTAGGAACCTGCCAAGCATGGCAGCCCTCGATGGCAAGGACTGTGTTTGTACTGTAATTTCTCTACAGTGGGGAGAACCACAGTACATGTACCATCCTTGAATTTTAGAAATCTTTGAAGAATATAACAATAATAATACTTTATTTCCATTAGATTAAAAATTATACAACTGAAGCTATAAAAACTGAGTGAACAACAAAAATACATTTGTCAATGAGCTTCAGGCAGATGTGGAAATGAGGACAAAAACAGTCGACAACACAACTAGTTTCAGTTTGACCTCAACATGAATGGTAAACACTAAAACAGTAATAATACTTGCACATCAAGAGAAATGGCTGATCCCTATGTCAATACGTGTATGTATAAATGTAAACATATCAGAGGATGCTAAGACAAGCATATTATATTCTGATTATGCAAATTACAATATTAAAACCCTCAAAACCATAACGAACCGCAGAACGCTACGCAGCTAGGGGGTATACTTCCATGGTTATACTAGAACTGAATTGGGAAAACTTTAGTGTGAAAAACCCGTTCTTATTTCATTACTTTACGGTTACTGGTAGGAGCAAATTATATGTGTACACATAGAAATAAATGTGGTCAATATTTTGTCTTGACGGTGAAATACAAATGTGACGTTTTAATATTCAGTTACCAGGGAAGCGAGAAAGGACGCGGCTCGTTACTATGGTCTATATCCACGTTATATAGGATGTTTATGTACGTGAATGATGAACAGTTGTTGAATGTAAACCAGGGGTGTTGTTTTTGTTAACAGGATTCGTTACGTCATCCAAATCTTGAGCTGAACAGGTAGGACGCATGTATCCGATTCGTATGAGCCCTGGAGTAAGAAAGCTGAAGGCCGAGACAGATACACAAATGCAATTTTGCAGCTGACGTTAGCGATTCAACAATCAATACACGACACACGTTTATGCAGAAACACAGAACACTCCAAAATCATACATCAATTGTCATGACTTACCATCCTTCTTCTTCTTTTTACCTTTCTTCTTTCCCTTCCCCTTTCCTTTTTTCTTTGGCGGCATTTTAAATGCCTCTCTTCGCGATTGACGCGACAGCTATGTTTTGAAATGCGGAATAAAAATGGCCACAAACTATGTACGCATGCGCATTAGTTTCAATACAGAAGCTGATACAGAATACCCACAGTCCTTTAGTGCCCAAGAAAAATGCCACTGTTTTCAAAGGAAGGTCTTCCAAAATCTGATTATCAGTTTAAAAGAACATATAGCATTCCATGATTCGGTTTAAAAATGAAGTTTCTTTTAACTTTCGTGCAATGAATTCCTGAATAAATTACAAAATCGCACAAAATATTATCTCAACTTATTCATGCCGTTCATTTAGAAAACTTGCAAACAAACTAGTTAACAGAACAATAAAAACAATGATATTGGGACACAGTTTCCTTCATACATTGACATTTGCTTTTGCTGTTTTTAGACCTGACAAAGCAATCTAGCATGCACTGAATACCGCCCTCATAGGCGAAATGGTGCCTTACTCTTGTTTTCATAAGTGCAAACATGAACATGCAACATTCTTTGACATAGTATAGTAATTAAGACTGTCCTCAAGGGCTCAATACATATATAATTTAATGTATTAACGTCCCTTTTTCCTATTATTCTTACTATTATTACAAAACAAAGAAGTCTTGTACTGAATACTGCCCTCATAAACGGTAAGGTGACTTACTTTTGTTTTCACTATCGCAAACAAAAACAGCAAAAAATATATTCGTTATTACTTATTTTTTCAAGGACTGAAATAAAACCCCATTATGATATTACTTCCTCTACTCAGTTGTTGTTTTCTAACTATCAGTGTACCTGTAACCATGGTAACTTGACAAGAAAAAAACTATTAAATGTTTTGCGTACAGTTTTGATGAACCTTTTACTAGCAAGAAAAAAGTTTATAGATAGAATTAATAAGGTTGTAGCCAAGAGACTCAAAGGCTTGCCATTGCTTTTTGGATCAATACACCAAGCCTCATACAGAATGGGGGGGGGGGGGGGGGCTGGTGTCAAAATGTGATAAACTTAATGCAAATAACCTTCATAATGTATAGCAAATCAAGTGTTTCAACAATCTGATTAAAATATGATTTAGTGAACTTTGCATGATTTCTTTACTCACCTCTTTCGTACGTTTATTGTTGTTTGTTCTTGTTTTTTGTTCTGTGATTGAGTGCCTTGTTCCTACATATGACAAAATACAATATGAACTCTCCTACAAAACCCAGCACATTGAGTAACCCACTCAACCAATGAGAATGCGTCTTACGCCATAACTTACAGGTTGAGTGCCTCAGAAAACAGCAACATGCAGACAATGATGTTATCGTTTGGTGGATCTCTTTGTTTCAATTTCAATCTTTTGAGTGTTATATTTGTAAGACCTATTCTGATATAGACATAAAGTATAGAGAGGTCAATAAAGAAAGCACTCCAAGTTCACTACATCAGATTTTAATCGGATTGGCATTTCATGTAACTCTTCAAAACTCTCAATGCTCTCTAAACAATGCTCTCTGACCAGTCCTGGAGAGTATCACAATTATCTGTTTTGTATGTACCAATATCTACCAAATCATTGTACTAGAATATCCTTGTACTGTGGGCCCTCATCGACTACACAGGGCTAATTATTTGGTGACATGTTACTGCGATTCTGCATTATTGCGACACTCCTCGGGCTTCGCAGTAACAAGTCAACAAATGGTTATCCCTATGTAGTCGATATGGGCCCACAGGACAATCAGAGTACAATTATGTGGTACATATAGACATAGGTTTTATTTGCATTTCACAGCCACCAAAGGTAGATGCATCAGAAAAAAAGTGGTATTAACAAAAAACAAATGAAAAAATAAATACAATGTGAAAGACTGAAAAATACAATCGTTCTGAGAGAAAATCACTGATAATCTATATATACAATCAAATGATAATGGAAACAATCACGTCAAACATACCTTATCTTTAAGCCTGATTGCTTTATGGTAGATATATCAGTACATACAAAACAGCCCTTTTATTGATGTGATGCTCCGAGGACTGTGATGCGCCTTGGCGTTGTCATATACTAAACATAACAGACACAAACTATGCTTGTGTTGGAATAATTCTATTTTATTGCCTCTTAGATAAGATTACACATTATCATAACTACTCCTCTCCAACAACATACAATATACTCTTTTTGTCAGTCAAAATTAAAATTTCAAAACCTTCCCACCCCTATGCCTTACATAATGGTATAACCCACAGATAGACATCTCACTCTGGGTTAGACCACAATGTCCAACAATGAAGGGGTGGGTGACAGGTACAACAAATGCTGTTTAAATCTATAAAAGCACTCAAATGTCTTGTTATTTAAAATTCACACGAAAAAAATATTACAACCTAAATATATTTGTATATTTTTGTTTTAATTTGAAGGCAAGAAAGGATTTCCGCATTGGGATCCAAAAATAATCTTGGATAGATTTGTCACACACACATGCATGCACATTGAAAAAAAGTTCAGGGTTAAATCTAAAATATTAGAATTAAATTTGTACTTTAATGTGGAAACATACTTGAAAAAAAAAATGACGTGCTTTATAAAACATATCTTCTTGAACTATAAAAAGGAGGCAAGACATTTTTTGCTAATTTTTCACTTTTTGGATTATTTTTTTCATTTGTGGCATTGCCTTGCTTCTTGTCACAGCTAAATTATATTGTACTGACATCAACTTATTGGATGGACATGTTATGTTATTAGTTTTAAAAAATGGCGCTAATGGCGTCGTAGCACAACTGCTTGGGTTTGTTTTAGATGTTTTGCATATTGTAAACCTGGAAATTTTCACTAAAGATTTATTTTTTGCTTATTTCGCTGGAAAACAAAAATGCAAAAATAAGTAGTGACTAAAATGCCTTCTTGTACATGAACACAATGTACCAGTCTGGTAATTAGTAAAAATTAGTCTTTTAGAATGAGCTGAAAACTGTAAAATAGCAAAATTTTCTCGTAGCGAAAATATCTAGGTTTACAGTATTGTTCTGAGCTGAAGACTTTGACTTTACCAATTCAACTATTCATTGACTAACCTCCATACTTATTATACCAAGCAAGTTTTACAACAATCAAATCAGTGGTTTTTGACTTTATGTTGTTCACACACACACACACACACACACACACACACACACACACACACACATGCACGCACATAAAGCCACACACATGCACACCCCACACACACACACACACACACACACACACTTATACATGCACACACACACACACCCATACACACATGCACACACACACTTATGCACACACACACATCCACATACACCACCTCCACACACATCCACGCACACACACATACACATGAACACACACACGCACACACATACCCCATGCAGAAATGCACATTAATACAGACAGTTGCTTCTCCATGCTTATACACTAAAAATATAAACCTCAGTTGAGTTGTCGTAAAAATTACATACACAAGTTGTCATGACAACACACTGCAAAATTCTCTGTTGTCGTCCTCCATCTCATCAGAAATCCTTAAAACATTAATTACCATGAACAAAGTACCAGTAGGTAGTATTGGCAATGACATAATATATTTTTTTACAACCAGAGAAGGATACTATATTTAATTTTTTTATATAGAATGTACCTCGGACAACAATTTCACTGAACAAAAGCTTGTTCCCAATCCTTTTAAAATAGTAAAGAGAAATTTGGAGGTTCATTACTTTTGCTCCGAGGAAATCGACATTCTTTTATTGTAACATAGAAATACAGTCTTTTGGCAGCGATTTTGGATACAAAAAAAGGGTTATTTAACTATCCTTTTTATCTATATTTTGAAAATTTACATTGTGCCCCTTGACTTTTTTTTTCTAATTTTTAACTAAAGATGGAGTTGTAATTTCCTGACCTAAAGTTTCAACTTTTTATCATTATTGTGGCACGTTCTTTGAAGGGTGATACATCTACAGGATACGCTGAGAATTAAAAGATACAGATATTTGTCCAAAAAAATATCTCTCATGTGAAAGTTTGAAAATTAGTTGTACCATCAGTTAGTCTTGCTACATGTACATGTAAGACAAAAGAAATGCTAACAGGAATATAGGATGCACTACTTAGTAGGTACTGACGTTTACAGCCAGTTGTAACTGATAACACTAGCGTCCATAAACTAGTCTAAATGTCATCTGTGACTTCAAATCTCAAGGTCTCTCTTCACCCCGTCTAGATCAATGAGAAATCATGAACCGAAAGTTGTTCATGCAAATGAGTAAACTCAACTGTTAGAATGTTGTAAACAGTGTATAAGTAACATCCTGATCTGACAAAGATACCATATTTGGACATTATGTAAATGCCTTCAAATTAATACTAGCTTGTAATTGGGCAGAATTCTATGATTACCATATCTGGACATTATGTAAATGCCTTCAAATTAATACTAGCTTGTAATTGGGCAAAATTCTGCGATTACCATATCTGGACATTGTGTAACTGCCTCCAAATTAATACTAGCTTGTAATTTGGCAGAATTCTGTGATTACCTTATTTGGACATTATGTAAATGCCTCCAAATTAATACTAGCTTGTAATTGGGCAGAATTCTGTGATTACCATATCTGGACATTATGTAAATGCCTTCAAATTAATACTAGCTTGTAATTGGGCAGAATTCTGTGATTACCATATCTGGACATTATGTAAATGCCTTCAAATTAATACTAGCTTGTAATTGGGCAGAATTCTATGACTACCATATCTGGACATTATGTAACTGCCTCCAAATTAATACTAGCTTGTAATTAGGCAGAATTCTGTGATTACCTTATTTGGACATTATGTAAATGCCTCCAAATTAATACTAGCTTGTAATTGGGCAGAATTCTGTGATTACCATATCTGGACATTATGTAACTGCCTCCAAATTAATACTAGCTTGTAATTAGGCAGAATTCTGTGATTACCTTATTTGGACATTATGTAAATGCCTCCAAATTAATACTAGCTTGTAATTGGGCAGAATTCTGTGATTACCATATCTGGACATTATGTAACTGCCTCCAAGTATACACTAACTTATCATTGAGCTAGACGTGAGAAGAGATTTGAAGCCACAGATAGGCTCTAGACTAACAAAAAAAATAAAGGCTATGGAGAACCCTGTAATACAGAAATGAACATTACTCACTCAAAATAAGACGAAGGTTCATTATTGACTAAAATATTAACACAAAAAGAATTTGAATACATGAAATTCAATCGTCAAATGAATGTACAGTTCATTTGATAACTTATACCCTTACAACAAAAATCAAACATACATATTAAAAAAAACATTTGTGTTCGCTTGACTCAAAACTCTCTAAAAAAAAAGTCTATACCCTTCCTTGCAATGTAAAATGCATAGCAACACAATGAATTCCGTGGCAACACATTTCATGACATATATATACATAACAAGTAAAATCATCTCACATATTTTGGCAGCCATATTTTGTCTTAGATTTCAGAACGGGGGTCAAAGTTCAACATATTATATTTGAATAAATTAACATGAGACAGTGAATAACAGTAACTTTGGAACAGTTTATATAAAAAGCGATTGTGAAGTTTTGATCTGTCTACTAAAAACTTTGACCACACTACGTCTTTTTTGCATGAACAAAGTCTGTTGTTCATATTCTTTACTTGAAAAAAGCAAACTTTTTCAAACACTACAGGGTTCTGGTATGTGAAATGATAACCTGAGTGAATGATTGCAAATTAAAGTGAAAGTCAGGTGATCACAAATAACAGTAGACTGTTAAGATACGCTGTGTTGTGGTGTATTCACTGGTCTTGGTTGACTGATATATGTGAGGTTGTCCCTTCAAGGTGTACCTTACACATTGGTCAACCAAGGCCAGTGAGGTTGTCCCTTCAAGGCGTACCTTACACATTGGTCAACAACGGCCAGTGAGGGTGCCCCATCATGGCGTACCTTTCACATTGGTCAACCAAGACCAGTGAGGTTACCCCGTCATGGTGTACCTTACACATTGGTCAACCAAGGCCAGTGAGGTTGCCCCGTCACGTTGTACCCTTACACATTGGTCAACCAAGGCCAGTGAGGTTGCCCCGTCACGTTGTACCTTACACTTTGGTCAACCAAGGCCAGTGAGGTTGCCCCGTCACGTTGTACCTTACACTTTGGTCAACCAAGGCCAGTGAGGTTGCCCCATCACGGCGTACCTTACACATTGGTCAACAAAGGCCAGTGAGGGCGCCTCGTCATGGCTTACCTTACAGTCTAGAATAAAAGCTGTTGGGAGACTACACATACAGAAAGTAAACAACAAGATTTTCCTAACCTAAACTAAAAGTGAATTGCACACTCAAAACATTTGAAGGTTTATGAGATTTCCCAACAAACTGACGTCAGTCAAGGTTTGCGGTATATGGATTGAACTGTCGTCATATTTGTATCAAACTAACCATATCAAAGTCAGTATATTTCATTATCTCGGTTACTCAGACTCTCACCACTGGGGGTGCTATTATGGCATCATCCGGACAAGAGTCTGGGGAAATGTAATCCCAAAATCTTCCACACCTGAAGTCAGATCATACATTTCTTCCAAGTCATGACAACTGGCTTACGAATACGAGGCCCGTTCTTCATAATTAAGAGGTATAGGTCACTTGAGTCACACAAATCTGTCGTGAAGGAAGCTGGATTGTTGGACATGAAGTATCCCCCAGAATGCACTGCTCTGGGAGAGAGATCTGGTATGGGCAATTTGGGATTACGTTTCCCCAGACGAGACTGGGTAGCCTCGTAGTACAGCCCAGTGGTGAGAGTCTAGAGTATATTGAGACTATATATTTCATTGTCTAAAATACAGTACATGTTTTGAACTGTCTTTTTTTCTTTTTCTCATACACTTCTGCTCTGATATTAATTCAAAATTTGCATTAAATGTTTCAAAAGTTTGAATACTGCATATCTGTAACAGCTATGACAAACACACGCTAACTGGAGGAAAGGATAACAAGTGAACAAACCCATCATACCAAAAGGATTTTATCTATTACTCTGTATACAATTAATATTTATGAGTGATTCACCACACCTTGTTGAGACACAATTATCATTTTATTTTGTTCTGCTGTAGAAACTAAATAATACACAATTGTAACTAGTATGTGTCAGATGATTGTATTGAAGGAGTAGATAAAAGTATGAGACAAAAATAGTTGTATAAAATGATGTTGTGTTTGTTTATGTGTGTGTAAGTGTGTATGCATGTATGTGTATGTATGGGTGTGTGTATGCATGTATGTGTATGTATGGCTGTGTGTGTATGCGTATATGTAAACAGTATGTATGTATGTATGTATGTATGTATGTATCATTGTGTGTGTGAGTGTGTGCATGCATGCATGTATGTATGTATGTATGTATGTATGTATGTATGTATGTATGTATGTATGTATAACCGTGTGTGGTAACCATAGAAACTATTCACAATTGTCCTATTCATTGAGTTGTTAGGTGTACAGTTTACTATTTTAACACTATTTACATTGCAATGTACAACATAGCATAACATACAACACTGTGTATATCGCAATCATTGCTGATTTTCTGATTTTAAACCGATCTCTTACAAAATAGCGCCACCAACAGAGTTGAGTCAATTTCTGACTTAAATTGAATTTTCATGTTTTTGTACACAGACGACTACAAAATTTTGTTGTAGTTCTTGAGTAGACGTGTCACATGTCTGTCCATCACACCTACCAAGAGAAGTATGCCACTATAGTATACAATATTATACTTATACCATTCGCAAGCCAAGTTGTAAGTGTTTGAACAGAAAATATAGAATTCATACCCTGGTTGTTATCAATCAATCAATCAATCATATTTCTATATAATAGTGCTGATTTCCAGAGCAATGTTCTGTTCAGTAGTGCTGAACGGCTAAAGCACACCGTAGGCTTTGGTGAACAAATGCTTGTTTGTGTAATTGGTTTCGTATCGCTTTAAATATCAGCCTAAATATTCAAAATTGACAACATTTCCCACATTTCTGTCTTGAATCATGCTAGTGCAGGTATAATTATATTATTCTTAGTCTGTTTTCGGTCCTAGTGGTTCTCAGTTACCACAGATACCACGGTTATGTTGAGAAAGTGAAAATGTCAATTGCGATTTGAATTGATTTCAGTAAGCCACACACTCAAAAGTCGTCATCAAACACTTGTATATTAAATTTACATAATCAGATGAAAATAATCACATGCATATTTCATGTGTCATGTGTTTATTTCCTGTGTTTATCTCTGCTGTGCATGTTCATTTACCTAATGACTTTATTTGAATAGCGTTGTCATGTTGGAATCAGGTTATTGGGCATACATTTTCAAAGCACAATTATTAACATATTCACGTTCTCAACATAATTGTGGTCCAAGATAAAACTGAGTAACACTCAATGCTGTAAAGAGGCTAATATGTATCTTCATTCAGCTACACAATAGTTGTCACAAAAGGGCTTAGTCACCACTAATGACCTTAGATTGTAAAATACAGTACATCATGTCACACTGCCCTCACTGTCCTGCACCTGACCGATGTGTGAGGGCGCCCTGACATGGCAGCCCTTAAAGACTAAATCCCCTTTTATTTTCCTCCATGGTGAAACATGTCTTTACATCATATCGCCAATTATAAAGAATACTAAACTAAGCTGATATTCAAATTATCTAAATTTACATAATATGTAATATGTACTTTAACCAATCAGCATCATTGTAGCTTTTCCCTATGAATACATAATGAGTACCGTGTGTAATACATTCTGATTACACGCTTGATTGGCAGGCAAATACAAAGATAGCTGTCACTTGCAGACAGGCAAAACACTGAAAATATTTCAAAAATCACTGTTGCCCTAACTTTTGCCATAGTAACTTAAAACTAATACTTAATATTTAAAAACATACATATTCAAATCTGAACTATAGATACTAATATTTCACAAACATATAATAAATTCATACACTATTTTATAGACTGAACATTAAATTCATTTAAAATAAAAAATTTATACAGCTTTGGCATCAGTAACGGAAAAAAATATTATTTTAAAAAATAAGGATTTCCTAAAAGCAAGAATTATTCATTGCAAGAATACTGGATGAAATTTAAAACAAAATGTATGTAAATATAACAACTACAGCCTCCTGATCACAATAATGTATATAGAGGGATGAAATCACAGTATATAGATGACATCACAGTATATAGATGACATCACAGTATATATAGATGACATCACAGTATGTAGATGACATCACAGTATATAGATGATATCACAGACTGACAGTATATAGATGACATCACAGTATGTAGATGACATCACAGTATATAGATGACATCACAGTATATAGATGACATCACATTATATAGATGACATCACAGTATGTAGATGACATCACAGTATATATAGATGACATCACAGTATGTAGATGACATCACAGTATATAGATGATATCACAGTATATAGATGACATCACAGACTGTGACAGTATATAGATGACATCACAGTATATAGATGACATCACAGTTTATAGATGACATCACAGTATATAAAGATGACATCACAGTATATAGATGACATCACAGTATGTAGATGACATCACAGACTGACAGTATATAGATGACATCACAGTATGTAGATGACATCACAGTATGGAGGTGACATCACAATATATAGATGACATCACAGTATATAGTTGACATCACAATATGTAGATGACATCACAGTTTGTAGATGACATCACAGTACTAGAATGACATCACAGTATGTGGATGACATCACAGTATACAATCTATAAATATCATCACGATACATACATGTAGATGACACCACACTACATAAATGACATCACCATCACAGTACATAGATGACATCACAAAATATGGATGACATCATACATAGATGACATCACAGTGCATAGATGACATCACACTACATAGATATTATGTAGATGACATCACAGTATACAAAATATACATGTCATCACATTGTGTAAATAACATCACAGAATATAGATGACATCACAGAATATTGATGACATCACAGAGTATAGATGACATCACAGAGTATAGATGACATCATAATATTCAAATGATGTCATGATTCAGACTAGAACATTTATGCTGAATTGCTTTTAGTCATTTGTAAAGTATTCACATCTCAAAATCAAATATATGCTGACATATATCACAATACCATAGTGATTAGCACTATGATTAGCACTATGATTGGCTGTTCATATGTCAATCAACTATCTCTTCACTGTGATAGGCTAGAATTATTTCAAATCATCTAGGTCTGCATTGTGATTGGCTAGAAATATTTCAAATCCTCTAATTCTGCAATGTGATTGGCTAGAAATATTCCATATCAACTACATCTTTGTCTATGATTGGCTAGAAATATTCAAACATTTACTAGGTCTGAAATGTGGTTGGCTAGGAATATTTCAAATCCACTAGATCTTCTCTGTGATTGGTTAGAAATAGTTCACATTAAATATACCTTTGCTGTGATTGGCTAGGAAAATTTCACACTGGCTGTATCTTTGCTGTGATTGGCTAGTAGTTAGAGGTCAAGTACAAGTTCACATCAACAGTATACACAATTATGTATATACAACTGCAGACAACAAACCGTGGACGAACGAACGGAACCTGCTAGAAACAGGCAAAGTAAACAACTGAATTGGATTAATAACACTTAGCACAGCATGTTGGAAGTACAGAGACTTGTATTACATTCCCTCATTTGAGAAGAGCAGTTGTATGGCCACTTTACAAATTTCCAGTTTCCCTTGCATTTCATGTACACATAAAAAGGCCACAAAACTATTCTTATCAAACCATGGTGTGTGATTCAATTCTCTGCTGTTCCAACATGCTGAACCAAGTGTTATCAATCCAATAAATGGGTTTACTTTGTCTGTTTGTAACAGGTTTCTTTCCTCCACTGTGTGATGTCACCAGTTGTAACATAGAGCACACAAACATAAAATTTTACTTATACACTATATATCATATATAAAGTTTTAAAAGCACCTTATTAAAGTCTTCCTTATATTTTTGATAGCCAATCAAATCCATGTCTTGAGTCTTTATGATTATTAGCTGCCAAATAGAAATAGTTACCATGGTTTCTCGGAAAACCTGAAAAAAAATATAAGAGAAAAAAAAATGAAATTTTGACGAAATAGGTGTACATATATTACCAAATTATAAATGATAACACTTAAACTACTGTGAGGAAGAGAAAGATAAGAGAAACAAGAGCTGAAACTTGTTCGTCATTCATTGTTCAGTGTTGGTTGTTGCTATGGATACACATTGTCTCATGTAATGTAAAAACCTTGAAATGATTGTCCAGAACTAAAAGTTTACGAAACTCTCGGCAGTTTCTTTCTCTCTTTAACATTTACCAAATAGTAGATGTCGGCTGACTTCTTATAAAATACGGATCTTCTCATATCAACTGTTTGAATCGATGCACAATGAATCGCTGCGAAAAGATGATTTTCAACGTATGCTACAAGTACATATTATTATATCAACAATCCTGACTCGAGCTTGGGATCAAAGGCTTACATCAGAACAGCACACCTAGTGGCCAAACTTTACAATTCTTTTATCTTTATGATAATTAGCTGGCAAGAATACATTCATTTTTTTCTCTGTGAAATGCTGTGGATAGATTATCTTCTATATGCTACAGAACTCCGCAATTCTGACCCTTGCTTCTGGAAAATAATCCGAATGAGAACAGTACCCCCAGTGGCCAACCTACACAATTCTCTTTTCTCTTTTCATCCCTGGGGCAGTACCGGTGGTTAACTCTGGTGTAGGGGTGTGCGGCCAGTGCTGGAAACCCCAGGCCCCATTTTAGACCCACTTTGACCAAAGATCATTACATTTCAGACTATTACAGGTTTTAAAAGATGAAAGTTTAGACCTAAATTCATTTTCCTTGGTCGGCAACATTTTGTGGCAATTACTGGTAATGGCAGTTATGATTTGGTAAAGGACAATGGACCACTTTTTTAGACCAAGCAAAATCGAAAATAATGCAAAGTGGACCATGTTTTAGACTCTTCAGCTCGAAAAAAACCAGACCCCATTTTATACCAAAGGGCTAGAAAACACACCCAAAGCCTAGGGCGGCACAGAAGTCAGTCTCACTGTACCATTAAGTACAAGTTAGTACAACAACAGTGTGACTTTGAACTTCACTCACTACACATCAATGTATAGGGGGGTTACAATGTGTCATTCTGAGACCGTCCTAAAGTCAATACTGTGAACATGGAAATTTTAGCTAAAGACTTATTTTCGCTTATTTCACTGGAAAACATAAACGCAAAGTTACATATAAGTAGTGACCAAAATGTCTTCTTGTACAAGTTGTACATGAACACAATGTACCAGTCTGGCAATTAGTAAAAATAAGTAGTGACTAAAATGTATTCTTGTACATGAGCACAATGTTCCAGTCTGGTAATAAGTAAAAATAAGTCTTTCAGAACAACCTGAAGACTGCAACATCACAAAATGTGCAAATAGTGAAAATATCTAGTAGTTTTACAGTTTGCAGTACCTTGGTTTCTAGACAGGAAGTGATCTGCCAGGCATACTTGCACTCTTTGAAAGTCTAGGTAAGTCAAGTCCACCTGTCGTAGTCTCTCGTCCTCTTTGTGATGCAGCTGATCTTGCCTTTGTACTTATGGTCACTTTAGATTCACCTGAAATAAAAATATAATGGTACAGCTAAAACATCGAGGGATCGCCGAATGACTGTGCATATCTTACACATTTTATGTTCCCCAAGAAGTGTTTATATTTGTATTGAGTGGGCTGTGGGAAGCCTGTTTCTTATCTATCTAAATTGTTCTTAGGGAACATGAAATGTGAAATACACAGTCATTCGGCGATTCCTCGATGTTTAGTTGTAGATTAGGGCAACATCAAATTTTGATTTTAGTAGGTATACACTCAAAATTCATAATATTTTGTTGAGTTTAGATTACTTTGTCAGGGCTAGAAATTAACAGTAGTCCCGTGTCCACGGACTACCAATTCTTGTCATGGGGCTACCATAATTTGCAGCTGGTAGCCCACTCAGGCTACCACTGATCATGCAATGATTTAAAGGATGGAAGAGTTATGGATATGAAAGTATTTTGCTAACATACATATTTCCAATAGAGGAAATCTGTTTTCAGTTCCGGAATATGGGACTACTGGTCACTATCCTTGGCCTACCACTTTCTGAAATTGGAGACCCACTGTGACTACCAAAGAAAAAAGTTTTAATTTCAAGCCCTGCTTGGGGTTGAGATGATGTAACAAAGTTGATTGTGATGAAAACTGACACTATTGTGTAAATCAAATGATAACATGTATACAGACAGGCACACAAAGTTTGTGACAGACAGACAAACAGAGAGACAGCGCCATGACAAAAAGGATGTGACTTTAAGTGCATCTGTAGTGAGTAGTACAAAACATTTCCTACTTTTTCACAAGATTCGTGTCTTGAGAATGAAAGGGTAAAGGTCAAAGTTCAAACTTACCGTCATCAGATGTTGTTCTTACAATGTGTGTGATTGATCGTTTTCTGGCTTTACGTTTACGACTTCCTGTCACAGAGGGCATACTTTTCATCCTGGTGATTTTCACTCCTGTATTTGATTTACTGTAAGCGTCTTCATCAAGATGAAATAGTATAGAATCTGGACAAAAAGAACAATGTCAGATTGACCTTGAATGACCTCACATTTGACCTCTAATGCCCTAACATTAAGTACTGTTGACCTAAGATTAACTTAAAATGATCTAGGTTTGGAAGGGGGGAGGGGGAGGGAGGGGAGGTAGGCGACACAAGTTGATCCATCAATATGTGCGAACAAACAGAACATGTAGAACCACAGCATCTTTTTATACTATAGCAACACTCACAGCACAGAGTAGGGATTCTTTATTCTATTCTATTCTATTCTATTCTATTCTATTCTATTCTATTCTATTCATGTACGTGTACTGTAAGGCTAGTTTAGAGACATAAAGTGTGTTATTTCTATCATTATACAACATTACAACGCCAGTCGTCATGCGTAGTTGATTTGCCTTGCACTTATAATGCGACATATCGGTACTTCAGTGAGTCCAACAAGAATCTTTGACCGTTGCTGATTGAAACAAAAAAATAATTCCAAATTTCTATTTTCATCAACTCTACATGTATATATTCATTTCACAGAAATGGTGTATTAAACTAAGTATAAAGAGGATTAACCCAAATATTTTCAGGGTTCGACATACACGTCCACACTGGCCCGCTATCCCGAGTCTAGTAACTTTCTGTAAGGACCAGTAAAAGTTACTGAAATGCCCATTGCAGGTAGTCCGACGGGATAGTGACTTTTCGATAGGTATATCAGGGAGCTCAGAATTCAAAATACCAGCTATATGAATTCAAGGTCATAGTAAAATTCATTTGACTTTTAATTTGCTATTTTGACCAACTCCGGTTGTCTATTCGCGATAAAATTACGATTATTTTGGAAACGGGGTAGATTTTCTATGATTCCGTGTCATAAAAGCTTATGTTGTGTAGTTTTCGAAAAGCACGCCCGGTGGGAAAGTCGCCCAACAGACGATCTCACGCCATTGTTGTACTACGTGGCCCTTGATTCTGGCGGGGTGTCTCTTGAAAACGAGAATAGCGAAGGGTGAGCCAATCAAGTGAGACCTTTCAAATGTAGCTAATATTATAGCCAATAAAATTAGTTGTACGAGGTGTGTATACGGGTAAGGCTGGCCTCTACACTGTAACAAGTAAATTAGTAAGATTGAAATCTTTGTCGCGTGATTTTGTATTTATGTACGGATGCGTAGTCTTTCTGAACAGTAATTCTTAGATCAGTTAGTATTTAAACTACGTTTCTGAGTTAATTATTCGGTAGGTTATTGACGAGCTCCCTTTATAAAAACGCTGTACAAATTGGATGTCAGCGTTTGCCCGCCAGCGTTCAACGGAACTATGTGAAGCTCAATCAATGAATCATAACAATGGTGGCTGTCAAAATCGAAGACGCAATTTGACCGTGTTGTTATTTCAGTGAGTTTATTCAACAAGAAAACAACGTGTTCTATCTTTTTGTACTTCCTACATGATGTGATATCGTAATTTTTACCGGTACAACTTACAGCCTACAATGAAACCATGGTAGTAGTACTGCTAACTTAGCTAGTAGTAGTAACAGTGACACGATTCCGTGTTCCGTGTTGGACGTTGCGAGGTCGTGTTTTGGGGGACATTTCTAAATACACGAAACCAGTTATTGAATGTGTAGTGGATACTGATATTCAGTTTGAAAAATTAAAATCCTGAACTTTATTTTGCGAACGGTTTTGTCATTTCTTAGTGATTATTGGGCCGACTGACGAAGTGACTTGTACATGTAATTAATAACGAAATTTTACTCTACCTGCTGGTAACCTTCAAGTTTATTTATTTTTATGTTGTAAATACATTCTAATATGCACTAAGGACAACACTATAAGGACTTGCTCTATGGGAAGGTAATTTTTTGTCTTTTAAAAATGCAATAGTTAGATCAATGTGTACCAGAAATGTTATATAGTATTTAAGCTAGAAATAAGACCACATCATATCTTATTACCCCCCCCCCCCCAAATTAAGACAAACTACTCACAGAAAGCAAAAAAAAAAAAAAAAAAAAAGCTCCAAAACATAAAACAGAGAACAAAATTACAGTAAGGAGTTGATGATGCACAAACAACTACAAAGAAAGAGACAGTTCAATTAGAACACAGGGTTTGAAATAAATATGGGGTTTGGAAAAGTGAATTAGAAGTACACGTAGAGCAAAAACTAAGAGAGATGAAGAACCCAAGTGAACAAGTGAAAGCACTTAAAGACAGGACCACCAAATTTTTTGCAGGACTACTACGTTATCAATTTTACTAGTCCTGTGGGATAGTGACTTTTTTACTCCAGTGTCGAACCCTGATTTTTGTGTGAAGCAAGAGTTGCTACCGTGTGGTTTTACTAAAGGTCATGTTGTGGGTCACCCTCTTCATACAACCATCTTGTACCACTCATAGATTCTGTAATGCCCCAGACTCTGTAGGGGTCATGGTACATAGCGCCCCCGGTGGCAGAGTCTGAGTAACCTTGACTATGACAACACTGTTCCAGTTAAAGCAACTGGAGATTTGTATTACAGAACTTTGTTTACCTCTATGATGTTCCATGTCATCATGATGTTGCCCATCTTTTTTTACAAACACTGCATTCTTGTACATATTGGTGCATTTTTTCTTTGTCTGTGACCGACTCTTTGGTTTGAATTGGTCCAGTGTGAATTGTGGAAGACTGTCCAGCTTGGCTTTGAAATCAAAATCTGCATAGTCTCTGTTAAAATGTGAAATGAAAGCAGCATTACATTGGTGTTAAAACACATACATAGTTAAACAAACAATTACACACACACAGACACAGACACATGCCACACACAGACACATGCCACACACAGACACATAGACACATGCAGACAGACACACTCACACACAGACAGACACACACAGAGACAGACACATAGACACATGCAGAGAGAGACACACACAGAGACACAGACACAGACACACAAAGAAATATACATTATAAACACACTGAAAGACCGACAAATGACTAAAAAAGTACATACACAGAAAGAGCAAGATACATACAATTTAGACAGATCACTAGAAAGTTACATTACATACAGCCAGACAGCCTGACAGACAGACAGACAGACAAATGGCTAAAAAGGTACACACACAATAAGAGACAAAGAGCTAGATACATACATACATACATACATGCAATGTACATATGCACATACATACAGTCAGAAAGAAACAGACAGACAGACAGACAGA